>NW_013667265.1:81643-112930 GCF_000517525.1 Limulus polyphemus | reverse complement strand
AGTATTCCACTATCCAGTACTCAGTGCTTGCATACTGTTGTCTCACTACTTGAATTATTTTATTTTGAATTAAACCTCTTCTTATGTATTTTGAAACAAATTACATGCATCATGAGTATGTCACTAGTTCAAAGGTTGAATTAGGGGGGGGGGGTAAACAGTTACAAAACATCTGACTGCTGACTGTGTAAGTATATACATACATCAAAAGTTCTAGATAAAAAAAAAAACATTTCATTGTATTGTAACCATTTAAATCTTTTCTTTCCAAACTTTTGATTGTGTAAAAACTACCAATTTAAGAGCTAATGTTTTTTTGTAGTTAGAATATTTTGAACAAACTTTTAGAGGTCTTAGTGCTGGTGATGGAATTTGAAGCATTTCCAAAACGCTTGTAATTAAAGATGTTTTTATGCAACGCAATCATTATAACGAAACAAAAAGGACCATTGTGAACCATTACTAATGTTTTTATTCTTTTTACATTTTTGTATATATTTTACTTACAAAACTATGTACATTTTGATTAGGGAGTTAATTCATTAATTTTTTTTTTAATTCTTTGGAGGTGTTGGCATAAAAAAAATCCAAAATTGTTCAGATTGCAAGTGCACAACCCAGATTGTGATTTAACTAAAAACTTCAGCCACTGACCAGTGTTGGATTTTTACTTAGAAATACTTTGTGTTTTTCAATAAAAATTCCAAAGATGCAATACAAAATGTACTTTATAAGAAATATTATAATTTATACCCTATAGGCTTTCTTGTTGTTTCGTGTACTATGTGAAATAAGTAATACAAGCTAAGAATAAAGTTGTTCTCATAAATATTTCTATACATACTCTTTATACATAGATTTTTTCAGCCTTTTACTTAAAAACATTTCAAATTCTTAACCATAATATGCACAATGAACTGTTCTTAACTTTATTTCAGGCATATGATCAACCTGTGTTCAGATCTTTTGGATACCCCTGACTTTTATTGGGACAGGCAGAATTTAGAAGCATTATACCACAAAACTTGTAACCACCTGAATATAACTAAAAGAACTAAGGTAGGTTACGTGACAAGTAGAACTTAAACCCTTTCATGCCAAAATACATTATTACCTGTCAGACCAGGACATGCACTTGTATACAGTTCAGTGCTCCAGAAAAACAATATAAATATATATATAAACTAATGTTCACTGAACATTTTTTAAAATAAAGTTCAACATTAGTAAAGCATAAAATCCTGGGGCTTTTGGGGTTTGCCACCTTGACACTCTTTGTGTATATATTTAAAAATACTAGCAGCACCCCTGTATCCCTTTTTTAAGTAAATATCTTTGGTTAGTTTTACTATATCATAACATACAATGTGAATTTTAGCTATATATAAATAGGATACTAGAAACTGAATCCATAACTTAAACAAAGGGTTCATCTTTTCTAGCATATCTTCCTGTGCTACTAATTAACTAGAAGCAGAAAGAGATTTCCAGTGGCAACAAACTCTCTTATTCAAACTAACTAGTTTGTCTTTCCTTTTTACCCACGTACTATACATTTGATTCTTGTATATTTATGTTATGTTATGACTTAAAATAGATGCGCTTCTGACAGGAAACTGTAGATATTGTTTTTCAAACATTGTCTTAATGATACTGTCATAGGGAATTCAGGTTTTTCTAAATCGTTCATGTTCAAAATATCAGAACAAAAGGTTACTAAGGTGAAGCAAAATAAAACTTTAATTTCTACATTTTTTTGCAACTTACTAAAGTACAAGTACTCTTGGTTATATCATTGTACTGGAAACGTACTTGCTTAAGATCACTTACAAAAGGTGCATAATTTGTCTCTTTAGACGTATTCCCAAAATCCGTGGCAATAATACTTTGTTGTACTTTCAAGAGTAACATTTTATGGATCTTTGACAATATGACATATTGATTGTTTATTTCCAAGGTCCTTAACGAGAAGATCAACCACTGCTGTGAGTTGATGGAACTTGTGAGTGGACATCTCAACGATCGACACCACGTTCGTCTTGAGCTTATGATTATAGCTCTTATCATGGTGGAGGTAAAGTTTTTTTTCTGTTATTATCTAAGTATAAATATGGCTACATTAGTTGTCTTCATAGCATTAATGGAAGAATTTATCACACACTTATAGAATCATTATAATAAAGATATAATTTAGCCATAGCATAATATGTGTTACTATGTTTAAACTTGGATTGTAACATAAACGTTTTTATGAACAACTAAGTTCTCAAGTAATTTGATCCACTGTAATGTATGTCACATTTTAATCTAAGAGTACTTTTCTCTTTGTAGGTGGGATTTGAAATTCTTCACTTCACAAAAAGCTTGTTGCCAACTTGAAGAAATTGAACAGATGACAGTAATCAGTGTCTGGTTAAAGCCAATGCCATTTTTATGCTTAAAATCAAACTTTTTATTATATTATGTTGTTTTTGTGCAGGAGCAGATTAATATATGTTTTAATATTAATTATGTTTTTAGATTAGCTCCATATTCTTTACTTACTTGCCACAAGTTTTCAAGCTTATTCGTGACCTCTTCTTCAAACTAGGACCATCATTAAATGATTTAAAAAATACTCTTCGCCTGAAGAAGAGCTGATGAATAATACTGAAAGCTGTTTTCAATAACGATATGTTTTCTTAAAATTATTCTCACAAGTTGCATTTAAAAATCATAATAAGCAAATATCTTCTTCCTTCTGTTAGGCAAAAGCCCGTCAGCTGCATTACATCACTAAACTTTGCCACACACTCCTATGCAGGTGTTCCCCTCACGTTGAAGTTTACTCAAAGATATTGATAATTATCAACCTTTTAAACTAATGATACCAACCCATATATGACAATTTCTTTCCAGTCTAGAAAGTACCAATACTATAGACTTGTTTGCCTTCAGTTTAATTAGATTTATCTCTAATCCTCTGTTCCGTTTATGAGCTGCATTTTGTAGACTTTCCATATTTCCTACAAGGAATGAAACATCAGTATATACTAGTACTGCAGTATTTTCATCATTTTGGCTAATATGTTTAACTGTCTTATCCACCTATAATATAAACAACAACAGAGATATAATATTGCCTTGCTTTACACCACATCTAATATCAAATTATTTCTTGTTCCGTTCTTACCCTACCGCCCTTTAATTGTTATTTCAGAAACTATCACTGCTATCTTCAATCCCAGTGGGTTATTATACCTTGGGCAATCTAAGACTTCTAACCGTTTCTTTCTCAGAATTTATGGCCATGCGGTTAGGTAGCTCGACTCTCAATCTGCGGGTCATGGGTTTGAATCCCTCTCCCACCATGGAGAGCATTATAATGTAACGGTCAATCCCACTGTTCATTGGTAAAAGAGTAACCCAAGAGTTGGCAGTGGGTGGTGATGACTAGCTGCCTTCCCTCTAGTCTTGCACTGCTAAATTTAGAACGGCTAGCACAGATAGCCCTCGTTTAGCTTTGCGTGAAATTCAAAACCAAAAAACAAATTCTCGGAACTGGACCAGATGCCTTTTCAATTTTCCATCATGATTTTGAAAGCAACTATCAGATCTGTAGAGCTTCTCCCTAGCCTTAAGCCATATTGCCACACACACATTCTCCCAGTCTTTCTTCCAAAACTTTCATACAGTTTCCTAATATGAGTAAGGACATTCCTCTTTAGTTTGTACAATCATACTTACCCCCCCTAAAAATACGGGGCATATTATGGCCTTACTCCATTCCTGTGGAATATTTCGTCTTCCCCATGCTACATTAGATAATTATATTGAACATTCTTTAGGCTGACGTTTATTCTGTTGTCAGGTTTTTTTTACGTCGCAGCACCTTATCATTCTGCTTCGTAAAGATAAAAACCTTGCTCAATTGGAAAAGCACGTGAAAAAAGTACAATAACATTGATAAATATACAGTAAGCTATTTTTTGTTAGTAAATTGAATATAAAAAAGTAAGTTGGTTTGTTCATGAAAAGCGAGTTAGAGGAATTCTGAAAATTAGATCATTTTTAAAAGAAACTGTCTTTGTGAACAAGTTTTACAACATAAAATGGATGCAGGTTATGAAATTTTTTATTATGTTTTACCTGTTAAACAACAGTATGGTATGCTGCATCTTCATATGATCTTTGATTTCAACGGTTTTGTTTAATTCGTAATATAAAAGCATTTAATGAGTTTTCTTAAAAACTGTTCACGTTTATTTATGTCTTCGTGTCCAATTAAATGCTCATAAGAAAATGTTTACTTCCAGTTGCGTATGTTTGTCTGTCAAAGGATCGTTAGAACTTTTCATGTTAATTTACACATGTTTACTTTGAAAAGAGTATAGATTTTACTTGTCCTTTATAGTTTTATATACCATCAATGTAACAGGCATTGATTACGTCGAGTAAACGCATATAAATATAAAAAAGATGCATTGTAAATCTTACTCGTAATAAACAGATGTTTTACAGGTAATTTTTATATTAAGTGATGGATAATATATGAAAACCTTTGTTGTTGTTTTTTAGGGGGGGTTAGGTAGTACATTATTTTGGGCAGAATTTAATAGTACAGTAACTCAAAACGATTTTCTCCTTTACAACTGTTTCAAAATATTTGAAAATTGGCATTATATTACAGTATGTAGTAAATCTTTATTTAATATGAGCAATAAAATACATGTTAAAAGGGGGGGGATTTTAAGTTGCCTCATGAGGTGTAGGCTCATGGGGAATCTATGAAACGTCACAGATTTCCCATAATGACTATTTAATACACTAATCAAATGTATGCAGTTACCATTTCAAACACTAAAGTCTTTTACACACATTTGTAAGAGTCTAAAAGATGCATCCCCCCTGACACTTTTAAAAGTAACTGACTATAGGTTGACAAAAATCTTCAAACTGGTTTGTACAACACAAAATGCTGACCATGTTTAGCTGTAAACATAATAATCTGTCTTATAAATATTATTAAAATTAACTACAATGAAACAGAAGTGATCATATCAACTGTATGTAACTGAATACCGTTTTGCATTAAATAGCTTGTTTATTTACACATATTCTACATGAGTATTAAAATCATTTTATTCACATGTTACTCAATCATAATCTCTTAACAGAAGGGGAAAGTCCAGACCTTCGACAACACATCCACCTACATCTTTCTAGTCTAACAGACACGAACTGGATTCTTAAGTCTGAAATGATCGGTGCTCTATAGCAGTTATAACACACAGTTTTCACTTGTATTCACGTTTAAAAGGCATCATCAGTTAGTTAAAAATTGAAGGGCACATGTTTGAAATGGATACTTTGCCCTGAACTGTGGTAATGTTTTAATTCAAACGTAAGGTATATTACATTTTTGATGACATATAACTTTTTTTTTTAAACAAAAATTAGTATTTTTGTATCATTAGAACTTTGTCGTAAGATAACTAAAGTTAACTGGTTGGAAAATATAGAAATGTTAAGCAGAACGTATATATTATTATCTATATAAAGTATCGATTTTCAACTTACTCTTCATTTTATCACAACCTTTAGACACGATCACAAAATATTAATTCCAAAAATTATAATTTTCATTATAACACAGGATTATGCATAAGTTCAATCATAAAAACATTGATTACATCACAGCATTAGACAAAGGTGATACTCTTCATGCGAACAAAACTTGAACCACTGAGATTGAAAAGCACAATAAAAAAGTTTGTGTTGAACCGAGAGAGAGAAATGTAATTGTTGAAAATTCATAACATTGTAACGTAACACTATTTCTGGAGAAACTGTGCTTTGTTTTACATGTTATTATAAACTCTATACCAATTATTATATAAACACATATAGACTGACTTAAGGAAAATTAACATTCAATGATTTGTTAATAAAAAAGCTTTTTTTTTTTTCAGAAAATTTTTCAGTAAGCTGTATTTATTACACGAGTAATATTTAAAATGTTTCACATTTATAAATTTCTAATTTACACAGCGAAACACTCAATCTTTCAATGTAACTTATAAGAAGCATGTAGTTTTTTTGTTTCGGTATTTATTTTAGAATAAGAATACATTTAAAAACAACAAAGCATTATCTCGAACCAATAGGGAAGTAGTTAAAAGATATATCTTTCTGAATATATTCATACATCAATTTTTTCCCCTTTACCTTGATCAGTTTTTGTTGTTGGCTTCCAGTGTTCAGCACTGATGATAGGCAGACACACTTGGCCTTTTTCATCAATATTTGGGTGGTAGATTTTTCTAAGAAATGTAATTTTTGGAGATTTAAATGGGTATTCCGCAGGAAAGCTAATTTCTTTACGAAATGCTCATTTATTGTATGGGGGGGATTATCCTGCAGGTTGAGAAAAAGAAACTGTTACAAGACTAAACAGAGTGATGAATCTTTTATTTCCATGTAATTTTGTTTTCTGATGATAAAATTTTATAAGCATTCAATTAGAGCTGGGGAATTAACTTGACTAATATAATCAATTAAACTCAATTAGTCTCATAAAAATAATCATATAATTAATGTTTTTAATTATACCAACTGTCAAGGTAATCAAAATATTGCCATTATGATTTCTCACTATTATTTGTATTTGAAGTCTGTTCACCTTAATCGATTAGTGTAAGGACTCACAAAAACAATAAACTAATCAAAATTAGTGTTTTCTTTCATTGCGATTCTTGATTATTCCAATTATCCCAGTGTCACATGAGAATAATAGACTTGTTGAATGTAATCAATTAATAAGCCCAATGATTCATCAGTTAGAAAATTCCACTAATTAACAAACTCTTCATTCAATATGACAGAATCCTAACTAAAACCTAAATTGATTAGATTTTGTATCTGTATTATTGTGAAAGTTGGCGAACGTGTATGATTTTTTATTATAATAATAAATATATGACATTTACACTTAAAACACTGAAGGTTATAAATGTAAAATCTGTTACGTGTATGATTTTTTATTATAATAATAAATATATGACATTTACACTTAAAACACTGAAGGTTATAAATGTAAAATCTGTTACGTGTATGATTTTTTATTATAATAATAAATATATGACAAATATATACAAATTTCTATCACACTGTTAAAACATGGTTGTAAACGTTCACTTCACCACAAAGTGTTCAGCAATTTAGTTAATTATTTTTATTTACTTAAGACACATTATTCAGGTCAGTAAACATTGGATTTGTGCCACTTTAACTGTTTCAATGATCAAAATTATACACAATTTAACATACTAACTGATCATTTCATGACATATTTAGGTGATATCTACACAAATAAGTTTCACCAGGACAAGTTACTGATGAATACATTGCAAACTGAGCCTTTTAGAAAAGCAGATAGGGCATCCAATGAATGTTTGTGCAAGAACCTCTTCCTATACTACTATATTTTATTTTCAATTCTAAAGTTAAATGATGCAATTTGTATGCATTGTGACAACCATCTTTTCAGTCATATGTGACTAATAAAGGAAAAATGATCGTTACACAAAAGTTGGTTGTAGTTTTTTTTTCAATTTTAAGAAATATTCTGAAAATAATCCCTGACTTGAACATAAGTACAAAGATGACTTACTGTGTCAAACTTTAACTGAAATAAAACACTTGTAAAATTTTTAATATCAAACTTTTGGACTTAGCAATATATGCTAAACATGAATACTATAAAATGAATTTCATACTTCATAAGATCTGTAAATCTGACTAGATTTTTAGAACAATGACAAAATAACAACCAAACTTACAAGATTTATATAACAAAACTCATGAGACTGAAAAGAATTTTGGAAATCTGTGAATTTAACATGTTTGTAATATGGAGAAATTGTAACAAAAAAGTCCTTAATTGTTGAAAACAATTTTAATAACTTTTTTTGCATACATATTTCTCCCAACTTTAAGCACATCATGTCTATCTCTGTCCAATTTAGGCTTCATCTAAATGATTTCACAAATAGAAATAATGTCCATTCCATGTAATTCAAAGCAAATGGGTAAAAATGTGCATCACCTTAATGCGCATCACAAAATATTTAAAGCCTATCTCTAGGCTAATCCTTTCTGATCATCATATGAGGAGTGGCTGAAATCTCTCAAATTGTTTTCTTTTGAAAAAAGAAGAGTTAAGGGGATCTTATTAGGTGTTTAAGATTGTAAAGGAATTTACAGTAATATGCATCATCTTTTTTCATATTTTACAGTGAGAATAGTAGGATTAGGGGACACATATAAATTTGGGCAGGGTAGGAGTCATCTTCAGCTAAGACAGTTTAATTTTTCTAACAGGGTGGTTGGCCTCTGGAGTGAGATGCCTTCCGATCTTGTAGAGGCAGTAAATTTAAGTGAGTTTAAGAAAAAGCTTGAAAAGTATATGAATAATAATGGCTGACTAAGATTTAAAAAAATATATTTTAGTTTAGTTTAGAGGATAGAACAGCCGAGATGGACCAACAGATCCCAAAACATTATGTTATGTTATATGCTAATATTAGACTGCTTTATAGGAGTAACAAGGCAGTATACTTGTTTTTAGAGAAAAAGTGATGAAAATAGTTTTAATTTTAATATGAACAATCTTGCTGTATAGAAAACAGCCATTGGACTAACAACAGATGTATGTATGAATTTAAAAAAAAACACTAAACTTGTGGCAAAATAAGCATTATGTGTGTGTATTTATATATATATTGTTACGTCTCTGCTCATTTGATAATTTCCTTAATTTATGGTATAAATTCTTTCCGAGGAACTACAGCGAGACAAGTCCTTTCTTAATTAAAACTAGTTTATTCTTTCTTGATAGAACCTTTTAGTATACAGAATTTCCACAGTCACTTTAAATTTAACAACCTTTATAACACACTCTATAAATCACAGTGATTCACACACTTTACTTACAGTGCCTACTGTTCGCTTGACTTAATTATCTCTATCTTCAATCTATCTCTCTATTTCTCATCTATCTACCAAAAAAAAGAGGGTGGCCTGAACAAACCAGAGTTGCCAAGAAAACTCGTGATCCCTCAAAAATCCCATCACGTGTTACCAGCGTCACGTGACTTCCGCTGTCTTAACAATATATATTTATACATGTAACTAAGTACAATATCACTACTATGAAGAAACAAATCCATTCACAGTTTAAATATGAGAAGATAACAAATATATAAATTAGAATTTCCTAGAAGGATGCAAGATTTATTTGTATGAATATAACAAACAAAAAATACTTGTTTTAATCAAATAAAATGATTTTTTACAGACAGTATCAGGCCCTGCAACATTAATATGTTGGTTACATATACTTGGATGTTTCTGAATGACTTCATTGATGACTTTCGTATATCCAGTAGCTCCTAGAAACAGAAAAAAACAATGTTTAATATACATTAGGAAGTATGAGAACTAGCATTTAACTTTATGGCAAATACAAATATAGTTAAATCAAATGACAGAAGAAGTAATACTACTAGTAGTACTACATAATGATAAACAAAATCATAATTAAAAATAAAACAGAAATTGCTAAAAGTAAAACACAGAACTCTGTTTAGCTATTGGCTCAAGGCCATTATGACATAATTAACTTAAAAGTTACACAATTAGTAACTGAACTATGGCAATACACTTAGTCGTACTGACACTGTAACTTGTACGTGTAACAGTGGTCTAATAAAAAAAAAGTTACATTATATCAATACTATTAAGATATTGACTAACTTAAGTACACGTAGGACTAGAAATTCTAGAACAAGTGGTGAGAGTTAAACGTAACAATAACTTTATAAGAGTAACAGTCACAATACGTCTGCACACTCCAGTCGGAGTGACTGGGTTGATAATAATATATATATTAATTTCCAATCCTCATACTTTTCAATAAATGTGACTAAGTTTACTTTCCCTATACAAATTTCGAGAATAATATACAATTAATTTAAATAAAACTTGTATAAATTATGCAGAAATTCATAAACAAAAAATCTAACAAAATTATACTTCAACCTTTGTAATCTCCTTGTGACTGCAATTTTTAGATTGAAATTAAACAAATTTAAGAAGCGACGTCTAAAACAAATACCTAATAGCTCAAGTGCTTTCGTCAGGGAAATCTATCCTCGTTAGGAGTGAGCTTAAAATTATTCAAACATGTTTACAATTCGAAAAATTATAAGACAAGTGTGTAGTGTATCAGTGTACATTATTTATTAGTTATATATTTTTGGAAATTTTTGTTTTTTTAAATATAATACGATTAAAGTCTGGGAAATAAAGATAAGTCGCCGAGCTTTGCAGTGAAAAAATTGAAGAAGTTGGACACATTCAGTATTCATGCTGTGCTTCTTCAATAAAATTAAATTGTAAACATTGGTTTAATTTAGCATTTAAATTGGCAACACTATTGGAATAGTAAAAAATATTCAGGAATAAAATTTTAATTCGGCACTTCAGGGATCAAAATTTTGCCAGAACATTAATTTTTCCAGGACTGGACCTGTGTAGAGGTATTACGGGAAAAGAATATGTCATAAATGCAAAATTACTTGAAAGCAACACGTATTTATATTTACTTTTATTTGTTGTTAATTGATTGTTTGTAGTTAAGCACAAAGCTCCACAATGGACTATCTGTGCTCTGCCCACCACGGATGTTGAAACCCGGTTTCTAGCGTTGTAAGTCCGCAGACATTCCGCTGTGCCGCTGGGGAGGGGGCACTTTTACTTGTTATTGTGCATTTATGGTGTAACCTAGGTGGCATAGCATGATAGATAATCATTAATCATACACATGTTTATATAAAAACACACCAGAATTTGTTTTGGCAATAATGCGTGCATTTAAAATGAAACTTGCATTCTTAATTTTGTAAAAATTTCCCCAGAACTGTTTTTTAGAGCAAAGTCTGCTGTGTCCACCGCGAGGAGTTGAATGCCGGATTTTAGCGTTATAAGTTCGTAGACTAACCGCTCTCACACTGGGGAACATTGCTCCCGAAAAATATTAGTATGTATATTTGACAAATGTTTCAAATTAACCAATTCGAGTGAATGTTTAGCATTTGAGACAAGAAGAAAAAAACACAGTATATAAATAATATTTATACTTGATGAACTTATTTGTTCATACCTAAAAGGTGTTACAATGTGTGTGTTGATTGCACTTTATTTATAAGAACTCTGTGATGACTTTGGAGCTATTCTTCCATTTTTGTTCGTGCCTAGTCTTATAACCGTGATTATGCACTAATACCAAACAGCGCCATTTTTATTCTAACAAACTTCTGAAAAACACAAACCCTGGTTTATCTTAAATTATACTTCATGATAAATTTTTCGTAGACTCCCCATTGTGCATGAACGTCGGCTTCCAAGACTGTATTTAATTTAAGCAGTCCAAAGCTACAAAAGTTTAGTTCAAGCTTGACAACCACCAACGTATTAGTAAGCCAAAATTTCTTTTGATTTATTGAATCTGATTTTTGTTGGGAAGGGAGAATATCGCCATTATAGGATAAATATTTGCTAAATTTCTACAAATACTTATACAAAGAAATTGATTACTTTGTGGGCTTGCTTGCAAATTATGGACCCAAGAAAAAACTACACGCGAACAACATTTAATAATTGCTTTATTCTATTATTACATTGTAGTTTCACATAAGTTATATATATTCAGAACAGCTTAATAAGTTTATTGATATTGTCTTTAGCCTTTGACTGTTGAATATAATACAACAAAAAAGAAAAAAGTTATTTTTTACACTTCCACTAGGTGACCTTTCAGCAACAGGTTTCAAGCATCGAACAAGAGAATATTGTAGTTGATTGTTTGAAAAAAAAAGTAATTATTTGTTATCAAGTTTAAAAGAAGGAATCAGGTATGATAACAACATATTTATATTTTATTGGCAGCATAAATTAGTAGTTTCTATCATTTATAATAACTCAAGAAGAGGAAATGCTTATTCCTAGTAAATTTGTATTAAAGTTTACTTGTAGTTTAAATGTCAGTGGTTTGTGTAGGCTTAACTTTTAAGTTCACTAATTTTAAACTACGAGAAAGTATTAGAAAGGCGCTTTGTCTAAGTCTAGGCTTAACCACAAGGATGTGTGTACATGATAAACTAAAATGAGACTTAAAATCGTAGAAGCTGATGGTTATCAATACTTTATAATTAACATTAAACGAGTAATATAATTTAGTTGACAATAAGAATGATAATACTCGTCAGTCTATAATCATAACCTAATTTCTAAATTTAAATGAATATTATTTGTTTTTGTATCTTAGAACTTGATAAGTTAAAATTTAAAGTTATTAAAGTAGAATTTGAAACCATTACAAAGAAATACAATATTATATTTCTTATTTTTATATGAGGAAGTACAGATTATGATCTATAGAGGGTTGGTAAACTGGCTAATGTATAATTAGTTTATTTTTACTGGGGTATAATTTTGAACATTTGACGTGAAGGTTGAATAATGAAAGTTATAGCATCATTTAATGTATTGTTGAGATAATGCTTTTCTTTTAGTTTTGGGTCAGTGAATCATGATTAACAGTGCAAGACTTGGTATTTTAAATTATATTTTTAATGAGAAACCTGCATAGAGAAATTTCATTGATCAAAATCTTCAAATAGCCTAACAAAAGTTTACAAGTAAGTCTTCATATTATATTAACTTGAGAAGAAATCAAAATGATAGATTTTCTTCTCCCTCATTAAGAACAGTAGAATGCTCTTTAAACTTATTTATCATTTTTTGTACTGTAGCTTCACATTCGGTAGTTATGTAGATCAGCAATGGAAATGAATAAAGTACCACTTGTGATTTTTACACTTGAGTGTTAGCCAGTTTGCTGTTTTATATTTCTTCATAAAAGCTTATTTGACATTGAAGTAATGGCTGAAATATAAAGCTCATTTAAGTCATTTACTGTTAGAATAGGTTGTGTTGTACAGAACTTGGAAATAATAATAGGCAAACTGTAAGTCAGATCTAGAGAATGCAGACAAAATTTCTAGGATTTTGTTATTTTGATTAGTAAATTTTTTTGTGAAACTTTTGTCGTTATTGAAATTGGATTATTGCTCAGTTTGAAATTATACCCCAGTTTCTATGCATATACAATATGTAGTTGTAATTTTAATTTTTGCTGGCTGTTTCTTGCAACTTGTCTTGACATGTACTGGTAAATGTTGATACTGTGTTTAATA
Source organism: Limulus polyphemus (assembly GCF_000517525.1). Lineage (NCBI taxonomy): Eukaryota > Metazoa > Arthropoda > Merostomata > Xiphosura > Limulidae > Limulus > Limulus polyphemus. Next base: position 99,632 of record NW_013667265.1, on the reverse strand, counting down.
ATGAAAACAGAATCTAAAAACACACTGAACATATATTGAAGACTGATACTCTTGTGTAATAGAAAGTATTACTTGACAGAAGACCAAGTATTTATTCTTTCAACATGTCTAGGTTATGTTTATTTTTTTAATTGTTTGTCATTGTACTAAACAGTTTGTTTCACAAACATTGTTTATGTTTCTTAAACATATTTTATTGTAATATCATGCCAATTCCCTTGGAACATTAAGTTTTTTCAACATTTTATTTATCATGCTACAAAATATCTGCTTCACAAAGGTTGAATAATTTTATTTATATATTATTTAGTGTTAGCATTATCTTATAACTGATAATTAGGTCTGTATAATACTTGTGCTTTCTAAAGTAGTCTTATTGATACTTCCTTGAGTACTCAAAGAAACTAACTTGTGATTTATTCATTTTGAAACTTGATTAGACATAAAGATGTCTAAATGTTTATAAATATTTTATAAATCTAGAAGGCTGGTTGTATCTATCAACTGTGTTCAGGTTTCTTTAATTCAACTGATTTCAATCAGAATTACCATAAAAACTCAAATGGCTTACTAAAATAAGCAGAGAGTAAAATAGAGATAGTCTGTTTATAATTTTACTAAATTGTATGAGGTTGTAAGAAAAGATCTTGAGTTTTGTAAAAATAGGTAGAGAAATTGAGTGTATGTGAGTTTTAAAAACTGAACTTGTATGCAAAGAATAACATAAAATAGTCCAAAAATACGTGATTGTACATGCACAGTTCTAATGGAATAGATATAGCCATTGAAATTACATTGTAACTTGCATAAGTATAACCATTATATACATTTATTGGTTGTATACTTATTATAGTAGCTGTATTGTATAAAATGTTGTAGTCTGAAAATGTTGAAATTTTTGTAGCATTTTTTTTTATCATCTTACACTTTGGCAGATCTGCAATGCGTGTGGATGCCAATAAGTGTCTGAGTATTTCTGTATTGTGTTTCACGTCAGTGAGATGCAGCAGAGGTTATTCAAAAAGATTAATTTAAATAATGGCTGGGGCACTGCCGTTCAAGGTGTAGTAGTTATGATATTTAACATCTTGCTGAGAGTGCTTCTAGTGGGTCAAATATCAAATTCATCATGACATAATCTGTGTTATTTAATTCTCACATACAAATATAGATTATAATGATGTAGTAATCTACAAGAGAAAAAATAAACTTGGTAGTTTTATAGATTTTCATGGCCACCGCGGTGAATATCATGTTTTGTACTTTCCAAGTTGTGATACTGATCACAACTTGTAAAGTGGGAAGCATCTAGTGATAATCAAACTTAAGAATTATTTTATCTGTGACTGCACTCATGCTATTGCATATTACACAGATCATTTAATTACATAGGCATGCAAATTTAAACTTCATAAAAGTTGTTTTGGTTTTAGTAATGGATATTCTATAATTCATCTACGCAGATTGCAAAAATAATATTCATTTTTTTCTATCATGTAAGGATTTTTTACAAATTGGGAAAAAAAAATTATTACTTGGATCAAATTATTATTTTGTTTACCACACCGAACATTTTTTTATTATTATGTTTGTTAACAAAAATACAAAGAAACTGAAGAAAAAGGAAGAACATTGATGTCAAACGAATATGCATCATCATTCATCCTGATTTGTTTTGTGAAATCTACATCTTTTACTCTCTAAACTACGTGTTATGTTCTTTCTTTTATGTATTGTATTATGATGTTTTGTATAAAATCTGTATGTGAAGAAAAAAAATGGATATCATTTTTGGGTTCAGCATACAGGAATTACTGTAGAACATGTAAAAATTTAAAGACAATAAAAACATTATTATACAAATGCACACATTAAATGTAAGGGGTAAAATTATTTATTACGTGTAATGGTTTTGATATTTGAATTAAGCTTTTCATCTGTTTCAGTTTCTTTCAAAATATGAATTACATAACCAGTGTGGGAAAGGAAAGCATTGAGGATAAAGGAAAACAGGTAAAAAAGGAGGTGAAACGCCCAGAAATGCAGATCTACAGGCCTGGTATGGGACTTCGTGGAAAACATGGAAACAAAAATGGTGAGAATAGAACCAGCAGCCCAGTTGATGGAGGGTCCTCAAGTGGTTCAAGATATGTCTCTACGCCAAGTCCAACCTCTTGTATTGATGATAAAGGTCAGTCTGGACAACTGGAAAGAAGAGTAACAGATTTAAGTTTGCATGATTCTATTGCATCAAAAAAGCATACTCCTGAAGATGTGGATTCAAAAAAAGGAAGGTCAAGACGTCCTGATCAACAGGTCTATGTTCCAAGGGCAAGAGTTGCAGCTTTACAAGAAGGAGGTGAGAAGGTTAAAGAAAAGGAAGTTGTAACAAATATGGAAAATAAAACACAGAAAAAAGAAAGTTTTCTTAAAGGATCAGATATAAAAATGTCTGACATGGAGAAAGTAAGACAAAGTAAATCTCCAACTCAGCGACATTCCCTAAAACAGGGACACAGACGTGGTAGAACTATTAGTGGCAGCAGTTTGAAAGATAGCTCTTCAGACTATTTGTTACCTAGCAAAAGTTTGCAGAAACATACAAAAGAGGACTATAGCTTAGAAAACTGGGAAAATGAATCAATTGTTGAAGAGAGACACGTGAATGTCAGTTTGTCAAAACCACCAACAGGAATTCAAAAAGTAACCAATGGAGATACAAGATCTTCAAGTCAAAAACAGCCAAAAGAACCACCAGATAAGAATTTTCTATATCATTCTGGTGTTGAAAACAAAGGGGAAAGTTACAATGATGATAAAAAGTTCCAGAGAAGTTTGAAAAACCATCACAGAAGATATAGTGGAAGTTCTCAGAAATTAGTGAAGTCACCTGAGCGTGCTCAGTTTAAAAACAGAAAGTCTCCGGAAAGACTGAAACACATTAGTTCTGGTGGCAGGGCATCTGCATTGAGTGTTCAAGAAATTGAATTAGAAGATTGGGATGCTGAATCGATTCCTCTAGAAAAAATAATTGCTCCCACGAGGGCATATAGCCAAGAAGATATTCGTCACACTAGTGACTTGGACAAGGCACATGACTTTCACCATATACAAACTGAAGAACGGACATCTAATCGAGTAGAACCTCTAAACTCAAAATCATGTTATGATGGAGAAAATGTTAAAGAAAAATTAAATAATAGCTTAGATGACGAGTTTTGCTATAGTGAGAACTGGAGTGAAGCAGTAGAGGAATATCACAGAATTCATGATAAAGATCAGTCAAAGCACAAAATTCAGATAGTAGGAATCATAAATCAGGAAGGTAACTTTAAGAAAGAGATAGTGTCAAGAAATGAACTGAATACTCATCATCATACGCCTGGAGATGAAAGTAATAGACAGAGCAGGAAGCATCATCATCATCACCGTACTCGTGAAATTACAAGTAGTCATATAAAAGAGGAGAAAAGATTACATCATGACAGTGATTTTCTGTCCAATCTTCCACCGCGTTTTCAGAAGATGAGGGAGGCTTCAAAACAGAGAACTCATTATACTGATAATCATGAAGTCAGGGGTGGTGGGATCATTAAACTTCCAAATTCACCCCCTTCTCCTCCTTCTATGCCTTCTCCGTATCCTTGCACTTTGGAAAATCATCCTAGTGATGGTGAACCTACTCCAGTTGTCCAGAAACACCTTTTTAATCCAAACAATCCTAATAAACCTGTGATTGTCATCAAACCCCAGCCACAGGCTATCCCATTTGTTGGTGTGATGGAAAACTTGATGGACCCTGTGCCACAAACAGTACCATTTTCAAATGTACCTTTTCCTACCCCATTCTGTCAAGTCAGTTCTTCGGCACAACATCTTCCTTTAGTACATCATCCTCCAGGCCCCTATGGATTTACAGCCATGAATACTTATCCACAAGCTTCGTCACCAGCTGGGTTTCCAGCAATAGTGGAACAGTCTTTCATGCAAGATAGTCATAGAAGGTAAACTAGCCTATAATGGTTTCCAGTAAAGGTCTTCAAATTATGTACTTGGTTCCAAATATACATTTTTAAACTGTAGTACTATGTATTTGAGAATAATAATATTATTTTTATACTGCCATGTTTGGTTAAACTTATAACATTACATAAAGTTTGTATTTTATTTATTTTTTACTTTTCAAATATGTTTTTAAACCTTAGCGTGCATAATGCTTTCATACAGTCTCTTTTTTTTTAACTAATTGTTGACACTGGATCAGCAATATGGTAAATCTAATTAACTTTTATACCTCTTTATATTTTTGACCGTCTATCTGTACTTATTTATCTATATTATATAAGCAAAAGATCAAAATGAGTTTCAGATTTATCATGCTGGGTATAGGGAAATTTTTTATCAGAAAAAAATTAATTTTTACATTTTACGTTACGTCTTTGTGATATAGTGGAATTCATCTTTTCTTGTTTTCTCTTGCACCAGTTGAAGAAAAATTACAGCTTATTGCAGTGCTTTGTTTGCAGTTTATATGTATGTTTAAGAGAACCATTTAGCAAAAAAACTGGAATATTGTACCATCTATAGCGTTGGAAAAATTAATTCAAACACATATCGCATAAAAGTTAGCATTTAGTTAAAAATAAAATGGTTCTTGTTTTTGGTATTTCTTATTTGATGTTTTTTGATGGCCTTCATTCTACATTTATGAATTAAGAAGCTTCTCCAGCCAGTACCTTGTTGACATGTAGGTTTCCTTATACTCTTTGCAGCACTTTCATGGTTGTACATTCTTTAGTCAGTACATCTTGGGCAGTACTATACTTCCATTAAACATAATATATAACAATTCTCTGTCCACTGCTGTTTTCTAATTTTAACTTTTGTGGATTCATAATGTGTTTAACTTTATTTTTCTCTTAGGTTATTTTCTAATCACAAATTCTTTGTTTGTGATATGTAAGGCATGTGTTCTGTTTCTTCTAAAACTGACATCTGTTTCTAGTCTTCATGCATTATTTTCTATCATCCATAGTAAACATTACACTTTTCTGATGTGATTCAAGACCAGTTTATTGTTGGTCAAACTTCTTATTTTTACTTCTCTGTTTTCCTATACTTGCAAATATATATTTTTTTTTAAATAGGGACTTGGAAGTTTTACTAACTGTTTGTTCAGATTTCAAATATTTGTATCTTTGGTTAGTTTGGGCTAAGGAAGAGATTTTTCTTGTTTTTGAATTTGTAACTGATTCACACAAAGAACAATGCAGCTACTGGAAAACTACCTAAACTGTAAACTGAGATGAATAGAGGTGTCAATGCAAAAACACAAGAAAGTCCCTAAATGTAATAAAAAAAGCAACAAATTCCAGCTCTTTAACACTCTAGACCTGAACATTTAGTGGAGAGCAAATAAACATGAGAGGTTTACTATTAGATTATCTAAACCTAGATCATAGGAGACGTGGATGGGGAAAGATGTATAACAAAACACGGATATCACGAGGCAGGAGCTGAACCAGTTCATTCGTAGAGGCTGTAAAGAAAAACTCATGGTCCAAAGCTAAAAAATAAGAGAGATCAGTTACAAATTTAGAAACAAGAGCATCAGAAATCTCACTCTTAGCCCAAACTAACCAAGATAAAGATAAAAAAATATTTGAAATTTGAAGACTTAGAAAGAAAAACTTCCATTTCTCCATTTAAAAGGTCTTACTATCTCCAATCATATACTCAACCTGTTTACAGAAACTGGACAATTCAGCTGTCCTTTTTTTTTTTTTTTTGTATACACGTAAACTCCTTTCTTAGTTAAAGGCTTGGTTGCTTTTCTCAAAAGTCTGGTTGAGTGGTCACTTTCCAAATGCACTAAACTCATCTTTTTCTTTCTCTCTCCATGGTTCTGAACTCGTATCTGTGGCAGGGTAGTAGAATGTCCAAAATCTTTGGGGTACAGACTCCAAACCTTTAAGAAATTTGAAAGACCAGTGTGCAGTGATTTTCAGTAAGTAAATAAATCACACTTTTAGAATTTTTTTTTTAAATATTGGAACATAAATGTATGTATATACAGCCATGCAGGTTTACAGAATCATCAAAATCTTCAGGGCACAAACACTTAGCCTTCGATTGTTTACTCATTGCTAATTTCTGGGAGTGGGTGGGAGGACATACACCTTGCTTCATATCAAATAAAACCAACTTTATTTCTCTTTATTATTTAAAATACGTATTGTTTCCATGAAAGGGAGCCAAAGGCTGCCTGGAGGGGTTACCTGTTTTAACCACTATACAGTAATGTGTTGTCTGTCGGTCAGTCAGTAGTCATTAAAATTACATCACATAAGGAATGCTAAACATTGTACATCAGTAACACGTGCGCATGCCATGTATCACAAGAAGAATTATGCATTCTCAGGCTACAACACAGCATGACACACGAACTTCAAAAGCAAGAAATAAAAATATTTGTTACTTTTAATCTTGGTTGTATTTACTCTTGAAATAGAACACTTTTGCGGACCCTGTGGAAGTGCATCTAGTATAATCCATACGTACATTAATAAATAAAGCAACAGTGTTTTAAGATAAATTTGGTTTAACAGATGTTGGAGCTTTGTAAACTAAGTCTGTCATGTTAAATATAGTTTCTCTAGTAAGAAACAGTACTACAGTAGTAGTACCAACAGAGATGACATCATTGTATCATAAAGATGTTTCATTTATTTGACTCCTTTATTATATTTTAAATATGCTAAATTATTATAAAATACAATACGTTTCCAACCAGCTTTAAAAAAAAGCGATGGATATAGTACGATAAAGATTAAGTGTCATGATGTTTAAAATTGGAGATGATCACCCTAATACTAGGTATTACCTGGTACGTAATACTATTTGATAAGGCCTGTTGCTTATTCAAACTTGGAATGTTCTCTTTTTACAAAAATAATGTTTTGTTTTTGATGATGATCCTTGTCTATGCTGAATGTTTTGGCATACATTGCATGTGACTTCTGTGCAGCTGTGATATGTAGCCTTTCTATTCTTAAAGATTTTTGTGCTTTTCAAGTGCTCTCATCTTGACTGCCTCTAAAGTTTTGTCTGTGTTTAGTTTTTTTTGTTTTCTCTTCATTGGTTTTATTGCTGCTAGTGAAGTGTTTGAAGATGGAGCAATTAGTGGAATTTGTTAATCGATTAATTCTTGTACTCACTAACTAATTATATTCAACTGATAAATTGTTCTCGTGAAACTTGGATAGATGGAACAGTTGAAAATAACAATCATCAAAAACACTAGTTTTGATTAATTGATTATTTTTGCGAGTTGTAACATGAATCAACTGATCCAAACAACCTTGATTAATTAAAAATAACAATGAGAAATTATAATTTCAATTACTGGGATTGTTAAGTTATTGAAAACTGTAACAATTCCCTTAGCCCTAATCCCTTTTTTTTTAGCCAAGTGATGCTTAAGACCTACAGTAATAATTAAAAACACTAATTTCACTTAGTTGAGTGTTTTCATGAAACTAATCAATTTAATTATAATTTTGATAAATCTTTTATTTTATATAACATTAATCAGTGTAGTCTATGCTCGTAATTAATTGATTAATCAAGTTAATTGCTCAGTTCTATTAGAAGGCTGTACATTTTGTGTATAATGAACAATGTTAGAAGCAGTTGTCAAGAGATAACAGAAGAATAGCTTAGTTCCATATTAAAAGTCTATGAAAAACTATTTATTTATGTAAAAGCATTTATCTATTTGAAATTTTTTATTATTGCGAAATGTCAAAAAATTATTTTTCAAGTTTGTAACAGGAAAATAATCCATACTATGACATTAATAATCTGTACTATAACATTAATAATCCATACTATGACATTAATAATCTGTACTATAACATTAATAATCCATACTATGACATTAATAATCCATACTATGACATTAATAATCCATACTATGACATTAATAATCCATACTATAACATTAATAATCCATACCATGACATTAATAATCCATACTATGACATTAATAATCCATACTATAACATTAATAATCCATACTATGACATTAATAATCCTAAGAAATTTTCATTCTTTTCTCTTCCTGTTGTTGAAATGAAAGGTTGTTTACATTTACTTGGAATTAACTATTAATTATTATTTTTTTTTGTAGATTAAAACCTTTAGTGGAGAAAAATCTTCAAGATGCTGCTCTATTAGAAAGGGAACTGGCATCATACATGGCTAGAGGATTGGAAAATGTTGATTTCAAGTTACTTGGACAGTGCCGGTGAGTTGTCACATTGACATGTTTGTTTGTCATCTGAATCCTCTTTGTAGAATATTAATTAATACCAGCAGTGTTCCTACTGTTGGTCAGCATTTGCACATTTTGTGAAAAGAAAAATTACCAACAATTTTGGCAAAAATATTTTCAAATATAATTTTAACATTTCCTACCTGGCAAATTTTCTGAGAGGGAAATGACCACACAATTACATTTTGTTTGTTTTTGAAATATATAGTAATCCCCATTAATACTGTGTAAATCAAAAGTATTAAAATCATGTTTTACTGTAACAGGTAACAGTAGTAATGTTTTTATTTAAAACAAGTTGTGACTGTAATTAGAAATAATTAACCTTTTTTCATGTATTTTGTTTGAATACGATAAACATAAAGATATTACTAAATAGATAAGGATTTGAGTTAGAGTATTTTACTATTGCCTACCTATTAAACTCAACTAAGCTTATATGATGTCTTCTCAACGAAGAAAATTTCTGTAGCTTTTAAAAAAGATATAAATTAACACATAAAACACTTTAACAAGTGAGAAGAATATCTACAGAAACCATCAAATTTTCCTGTATCTTTGGGGGTTATTTCTATGTTTGCAGAGCTTCCTGTTGAATGTCTTTGATCAATTCTACAGGAGATCTGACTAGCAACTTTATAATAAAAGCATAAATTAATGCTCAAACCACTTGATGACACCATAAAAAAAGTGGAAACCAAAGCACGTACATAAAGCTAAGCAGAAAAAGACGGGAAATGTTTGGAAATAAAAAAATATATATTTTCTTAGCAAATTTATTGCTATTTTTTGGGGAATGATAAAAAAAAAAATTCTACAAGTGTATTGCCTACAGGTGAGACTTTTTGGAGCTGCAAAGAAATGAAAATTTGTTTTTCATCAGTTGTACTAAGTAAATGTTAAAATGGTAAAATATAGAATTTTAAATCTTTTTTGAGTTAATAATTTTTGAAATAGAGTTAGATTGACTTAAAAATTCATGATTCAAAAAAATATGAAACAATCATTGGTGGAAGGGATGGCAGAAAGATATTCACACCAGAGGGAACCCTAAAGATGAGTTAAAGAAAATAAAGATTATATTTTAAAAACTTCTTTACCTGGGGCAGGAGGTCAGTTTTTTTTGGATGAAGCCTCATTTTACCAAATGTGTAATTTGACCCCTTTCTCCTGAGACGTGCGCAAAGATAGGCACAACATATGAAGTGATGATTTGTGGCATTGCTAATTCGATAGCTCGGGTAATATTTGGTAAGATATTTATGGAAATGCATTTAACCGAAGTTTGATTTCATATAATGAATACAATAGTTATCTGTGGCGGTTGCTATGTAGTTTATTGAAAGATTTGAGCTTGTGTAGTACAACTACTTGCCCCACTGTTTTAGATTCTCTGTCACAGAGGAAAATATTTCTCAAGAGACACTTTGAGAACCAAGGTTAGTTTGGACACGGTACATCGTAACGTCATCTTTAAGCCAAGTGAATTAAAAGAAAGATTAAATTTAGAAAGAAAAAAAACTGGGGTTGATTTACTAATCAAAATATACTGGCACATGGGAAAGGTGACGACGTGCCTGCAACACGTTTTCTCTCACATGGTATGTAATGTTTAGATGTTTCTGAAATTTCTGTGTTTTTGTTTCCCTTCTACAGTTGGAAACTTCAGTTGCGGTACGAAAATATAATTCTGGCAGATCCAAGGTATTGTGCTGAAACTAACATTGAGCAGTTGCTATGGAAACATGCCTTCCACCAAGTGATTGAAGGGTTGCGTAAACAAATGGAGGAACAACAGGAAACTAGAGAAGAAACAAAAAAGACTCTGATTAGTCTCGTCGATGAGGTAAGTTCCAGTATGTAAGTGTCTGGCATAGTTTAACCCATTTACTGCGACTGTCACTGCTGTGCTGTATATATATATATGTGGGATTTTGTTAATATTCTGAGGGGTATTGAGGAGAAAAGATAAAAAAATGATTGACCCATTGTTTGGTAACAATGCTCGGGTAGATGGAGAGTGCTGAAACACTTATAACACTTACCATTCATGTGGGAAATTTAAAAAAATGAAATCCCACATAAAGCACAGCTGCAGTGTATAGAAGAAGAAAGTCTGACTCGTATACTCAAATGGCTGCAGAAAATGGGTTAATATACCAGTGGGAAGGTCATTGTGAGGACAGAAAGAAAAAACTAATATTCATAAAAGATTTTAAGAGAAAACTACTAAAAGATTCGTAAAAATGATAAAGAGAATATTGTAAAATTAACAAAAGAAGTGACAGAAAATTAGAAAAAATAACTAACTTAAAAAGTGTTTCATTTGCTAATGATCTTATTTGCATTTTTTAATATTTTACACTTTAAATGAGTGAATAAGATATACATACATTTAAGTAACTCTTTTTCTCAGTATTATCATTTGTGTGATTTAGGGTACAGTATTTTATGAAAACTTGTTGGAGAAGCAACAAGAAACATTTGGTTTTAATCTTAACCAACTTATGGAATCAGAGGATGTAAAGAATGGACACGGTCTTCATGCTGCAAATAATGTAATCCTGATTAGCGTACAGAAATTACTGATCTATCTTGGTGATCTTGCACGTTACAGAGACCAGGCTACAGGTGCCAACAACTATGGAAAAGCACGGAGGTAAGAATAATGCTTGTGTTTTTCAAAACAAAAAGAAAAAAAAACCTTGTACTCTACATTAAAATGTAAACATAAATGGTTCATTTCTAAAATGGAAGATGTCTTTAATTTTTTTAATTGAGCTTGAGCAACATTAACCTACAGGTTTTGGGGGTCTCGATGTTTTGATGTTCGGTCATTGCCAGCAGAATTGATTTCTGTTCAATAGCTTATTTAGGATATTGTGTCAGTCAGTAATGGATTGTAGGTTTTTTTTGCTTGTTTTACCAAGAATATACAATCATCAGCCCTTATCTCAGTTGTTCATTGATAGTGATGCTTCTCTTTACTCTTTCTGTTCTATACACTTCTAAACTCTCTACCATATCTGCATGGTTTGAAATAAAAAAAAAAATGTCAAAATTGAATGGATATAGACTATATTAATATACAGATGTAGTATTTTAAAAATTTATCATTTGATGAAAAATGTATGATGAAACATAAAATACCGTAGAGCCAAACATTCTGGACTATGGATCTTCTGTTTTATTGCTTGCTTTACTTTACAACAACATGACTTCCAAATTAGAGATGGCTAGAGCAGATAGTGCCTGATTAACTGCTCAAATATCCAGAAACAAAACTGACAGTGCTATGATTGTATAAACAATACGAACTTTTATTGTTGGATTTGTAGACTGAAGTTCTGAAGTTTACTGCATTATTATATTTGTTTTATTATTACAAAGGTACATTCATGGATTTACTGCACATTTTTGTTTAATTGCATGTGAAAAAAACATGCACTCTGATTCGTATGATAATCTAATATTTTAGATGTTGTCCAGTGAAGGTGGTGCCATGAAAAGGTTAGACTTGTCAAAATATAAGTTAAATGTATAACTGATTAGTTTGAAAAAATAACTGCCGTTTACATGGTTTTTATGAGGATGTATCCTGCCTTTGATAGTTATATAGCAGTAGTAAAGGTAATGTTCAATTTGAGGGCTGTAAAACAGAAAACATATTAATTTAGACATAAGAATGAAGTGAATTTTAACAGTATTGTATTGTTTTATAAAAAAATAATTCTTTTAACAGATCACATATCATCATTATGAAATTGTAATTATCTTATAAAAAAATATTTTTTAAGCAATATTTCAAAAACCATTTGATAGGAAGTTATTGAATTGATTTTTTTTTCTCTCTCTCTCCTTTTGTTTTTTATTTAGCTGGTATCTAAAAGCTCAGCAGATATTCCCCAAAAATGGCCGTCCATACAACCAGCTGGCTATTTTAGCCCTCTACACGGTGAGCTGAAAATGCTGACATTATCTAAGTTGGATTATTCGTGTGAAACTTTTTTTTTTTTTTTTGAACTCTGAAATGTCATGTATTATACTTTCAAAATATATTTTTCAAATGAATGCATAATGGACTCAACAATTTTATTTTTCTTTTAGTGAGGGCATCAATTATATGTTAAATGTAACTTTTGGTAGCATTTATGTTAATTGGAGTTAATATCAAAATATCACTTGTTTGTTTAGTGGTTTTTGAAAAATCGTTTTAATTATTTTATTCCTTCTTTCTTGTCCTTTTTATATTTTATAATTTTCTCTTTACTGTTCAGCGAAGGAAATTAGATGCAGTTTATTTTTACATGAGAAGCTTGGCTGCCAGTAACCCATTCTTGAGTGCTAGGGAGAGTTTATTATCTTTGTTTGACGAAGCCAGGAAAAAGGTATATATTGGGATATTTGTAGAAGATAAAAAAAAATGCTAAGATCACGCGTAACTTAAAATTCTCAGCAAAGTCTAGTTTTTAGAAGACATAAAACAGTAATAGTAATTTTTAAATATACTTAATAACCATTAAAACTCTTATATAATTACCCGTTTGTATGAGATAGAAATAAAAATTGAAAAAGCAATTTATTTAAAATATGCAACTGGGTAGTAAGCCTAAAACTGATAGTAGGATTTGAACATGGTGTAGTGTTTTCAATACTGTATATTACTTTTTAAGCATTAATGCAAAGAATATAGTAATTTTTAATAAGTTATGGGTCATTGTAAAGCTGTAAAATGTAACTTAGACGAATGCAAAAGGAAAAAAATGACCAAACTTTTGACTGGGCGGGAGTGGCTAAATATATATATTTTTATATTATGAACATTTTTGTTGATAAGTTTTTGCACTTTTATTTCAACCGATTTTATTAGAGGCTGTATGGTATGTTTCTTTACTGTGAGTTTATTGTACAATACTTTTGTTAACACATATGTAGCTCTGCCTCTGTAATAGACATGAAATATCGATACTTTTGTGCATATCGTTGTATCCTGTGTCATAATCTCTTGTACTAGTTTGAGCACATGGATAAAAAGCAGGAAGAAGAGCGACTCACGAGGAGGCAACTGAAAGAAAGAGGGAAAAATGAGGACGGTCTTATTGAGGAGCGATGTGAAATATGGATTCGTTCAGATGGATCAAGTTCCCAGAGATCCAACAAGACAGAAGAGGAAGAAGAAAAGGATGAATTGGGCAAAATGTCAACTGTAGATGTGTGTAGTTTAGTAAAAGTTTTAATAGTTAAAAATGGGTTAGACTGATCTTCTCTAAATATTAATTTGTTAACTACCTTTTCATATCTTTTGTTCTGAAATGCTACCTATAACGTATTCTTTATTTTACTGGTCAGGGTGGTTTAAATTATCATAAAGGTTTATGCATGTGTACTACCATGTTTGAATACATTCTAAAAGTTTGGTTTGTTGTCAGAGTCTATAGTCATCATGAATAGTTTAGTTCTGTAATTTTTTTTTTTTTATTACTTCTAAACTGGGTAAAAAGCGGGTTATAAGTTTTTCTAGCCCTGCAGTTAAAGTTGGTTATTTTGCCCGAGTCCTTTGGTTCTGGGACGTTTCTCTTTCCGATACGTTCACAAATATGTATTGGTATTTACAGTCGTCTTAGGACCTATTATATCATTCATTTGGTAGTTAACAGCTCCATCTGTTACCTGTGAAGGAATATAAAAATGTTGTGACTGTATTTACAAATAAGATGCTCAGTCTTCCAAATAACATGAAATAAATTTATTATTGACTAAACATGCACTTTTTTGATCAGCTTTTGAAATAATACAAAAACAGACCTGGGAAGAAATTTTTACTATTCTTTCATAATATGCATGTTTAATATTAATTTCTAATTGAGGCACATGATCTATTTAGATCAAAGCTAAAAATCAATCCAATAATGGATATAGCTAATTAGATATACTTTTCTTTAACACATTCTTACTTATATAAAGATTATGATGCATTGTTTCAATATTTGGGTACCCTTGCTGTTAACAATATTTTCGTTTGTAAATCCAATAATATTTCATGATGTTTAGTCAGATTTAGGTTAATCCTGATTCCGTATACTAAGCCCATGAAATAATTTTTTATAATAAAACTAGATATATTAAACATTCTACTAAACTCTGTTAATGAAAGTAGCATTAAAGAATACATAGGGTATTTTATGTGATAGTGACCGCAAGGTCGTATGATAGTAGACATATCATAAGGGATTAATGTTTTATCAAATTTATTTCTATTTCCAGCTGAACAAGAGGTTTGTTTTGAGCTTCCTTCATGTCCACGGGAAACTGTTCACTAAAGTTGGGTAAGTTGGGAGAAATCAGTAATTTCATATTGATGGAATAATTTTCTAAAGTCATGAACAAACTTAGGTTGAAATATGTGTTATAACTTCTGATTACTGAAATAAATATATATATATAATTTTTGGTAACTAGGTTTTTATGAACTGTTTGTTTTTTACGAAGGATTTTTATTTTTCGATTTAAGAATATGTCTTTTGAAAATACAGGAACAGAAATATGCTTAGGGTTATTAATTTTTATTTGTAAGCACAGAAGTATACTAAAAGTTAAAGCTTCGTTTTAAAAGGTACTTAAATTTCGCAAAAAATGACATTTTAAACTAATAAAATTATAATTTTTTTTTACATATAATTAATAAAAAATACTAATGCAACGTTATCAGTCAGGCCTGCTTCTGATAAGGTTAGCTTCAGACAGAAAATAATTTACTTGGGTAACTTAATATTTGCATGTTTATTGATTATACCTTGTACTTCTGAACACGTGTTTTTCTCGTACCTATATCAAAGAATGGTTTTAAAAGAAAAGTGCACTATCTCATTAAGTAATTATGATGAAAGCTGTTTATTAATTGGTTGATTTTGAGGGATCTGATAAGAAATAACTAACTGAAACAGGATGGAAACGTTCACTGAGACCACCAGCTTAATGCTGAGAGAATTCAGAGCTTTATTACATCGAACCCCAGCCCCCGTCAGTTCCACCCGTCTCATCCAGTTACTAGCTATTAACATGTTCGCTGTGCAGACCACCTCCCTTAAAGGTAATCCGTATTAAAATACTGTTTCTACCTAAATTTATCGTAGAATGTACTGTTATAGTTTTTGAATTAACCTCATAAATTGTCTTTTCTGTTTCATTTGTATATTGTTCCCTGAAACTTACAACACGTATGAAAAGACATAACTTATATATCTAAACCTGATATTTTCACAAATCCTGTGATTAAATTTAGGTGAGTTATATTGAAAATTAACTTTGAGTGTTTCAAATCACCAGAAAAATATTGTAATGGAAATATTTCCAAAAATATTCAAGAAATTTCTAAAAATTAACTGTAAAAAAAGGTGTAAAAGACAAAAAATTACAAGTATTTCTTTTTGATGAGTATTTTCCTAACAACCTGCAGAGATCCCCCCTTTTTTTTTGTTAGCTGCATCAATATTAATTATCTCAAACTGTGTTTTTTGTAATCCAAAATATAAGATGGCTGGTTGTGATGGACTTTTTTATTTTTTTTATTTAGACCATTCTCTAGGACCACAATGTCGATCCTTATTGCAAGAGCAAGCCTTACAAGTCATGCTGGCCATGGCTACCTTGTTAATGGAAAGAGGAGTGATGGGCTTACGAGAACATATGGACTCCTCGGAATACCCAGATCAAATTGTTAGTGAGGACATTGCACCACTTCTGCCTGCGATAAAGGTGTGGGCAGACTGGATGAGTTGTCATAAGCATCTTTGGATGCCTCCTCCAGCAGCCACAGATTTCAGAATGGGGTACGTCTGTTTCAGTATGGTGAACTGTGGATCTGAGGTTCCACAGCTTGTGTAATCTTTGAAAAGATTGTGCTCAATATTGGGGGGGGGGGGTATTACAAGAGAGGTGGCCAAATCCTACTATTTGTTGAAATATTTTAAAATAACCAAACTTGTTTAGTCTCTTTTTTTTAAATCTCTGTTCGTACGTTTCTTAGATTTATTAGAGTAAGATGCCAGGTTCTTTATGAACAAACTACTTAATAGGTGAAATTTCTTATTTTTCTTTAACTAATAATTTTAAAATTATTTAATTTTTTGTTTTGTTTATGGAAGTGTTAAAAATGTGTGTGTTGTCCATCAGCTTTGTGTTTATAATTATTTTTTTCAATCTATGTTGTAGGCAATTGCTGTTTTTTTCATATTTAGATTTTATTCGCTTCATCTTTTTTTTTTTTTCATAGTGCACAAGGATATTATTCTCCTTGTTTCTACTCATTTTCTTCAGAACCCTAAAATTGACTTAACCAGGTGGAAATGAGCCCAAACATCATTATGTACAACAAACCACACACTTAAAAACATATAGCAGATATTACATGCTTTATTAAGAAAAATAATGACGCAGCTCATAGATTTAGTTTACATAGTATTGTATAAACATTATTACATTTGTGTTTCATGTTGTTATTACATTTTTTTTTTCTCAGTTTCTAACAAGCAGAATTTTTAATGTGTTTACAGGTGCAAGGGTGATGTATGGACTAAACTTGCTGATCTCATGACTGTCTTTGAACAGATGGACCTTGATGTTAATGTAGTTAAAGATAATGACAGGTTTGAAGGTGTGTGTTTTTATTGTGTAAAGACAATCTAAGTCTTGTGTAAATAGGCTAGAAATATGTTTTGGGCTTTTGTAAGATTGGTGTAGATTCTATTTACTGAATATGTACTTTTCTACTAATCAGTATTGACACAGTACACTCAACTGGTATTGGTATGGTATGTATTGCTAAGCAAGGTAATACTTAGTATGTATGGATGGGCCGAGAAAAAATGCCTGCTGCATTCAATCTATTATGATGCTTACAAATAACTGCTAAAGTTGAATTGAATTATAACCTTTTTTGAGCACCTAATTGCCATTATCGAGTGTTTCATAGCTTGTAAGACTCTCAATATCATTGAAAAGTGTTGCTAAAGTGGAGAACTGGGAACTAGCTAAAGAGCCAAAGTATTCATCTTTCTTTTTTCTTCTCCCGCACTAACAAAAAAATGAGTGAAATATTTTCAATTGCTTTAGTACGACATAAAAGTATTTTGAGAGTACTTAGGAATGGGCTATCACTAAACATATTAGTGCTTAATATGTAGGGATGGGCCAAGAAAAATTGGCCACTGCATTCAATCTTTTACTCTTTAGCAGCTATTTGTGAGCATCATAAAGTTGAGTTATAACCTTATTTGAGCACCTAATTACCATTATCAAATTTCTCACAGCTTGTATGACAGTAATATTATTCTGTTCTTCTACACGTATTTTTGTGAGGAAATAATAAAAAGGAAACTACTACTTAGCAGTGAGTTCAGTTTATAAGCATATATCATTTCCATGTTTCATAAATAATAGTTTATATTGTGGTCGCTAGGTGACAGCATAAATTGTTCTTATATAATGACTGTTTGTGACTTTTCATTGCACAAACATGATATCTACCAAAACAATTTTTGTAGAAATAAATAACAGAATGAAAGAATAATCTAAATTAATATTCAAGGTATCAAGGTATTATCAGAAGCAGACAGATAATAGCAGAAGAAAGTAAAGTTACAAAAGGAAAAGTTT
>NW_013667265.1:77936-80952 GCF_000517525.1 Limulus polyphemus | reverse complement strand
TAGAAGAATCCTAAGCCCAACAACAACATAGTATATATGTATACTATTATGAAATATAAGTGAAAGCCATTTACTTATGACAATTGGCGAAGATCAGATTTTAAAATTCTGTCAGAGATAAAGCAACATGCTTGAAATTCTTATGGTATAACTATAATGAGTCTGTGAAAGTTTAATTTGTTTAATGCTATGTGTATTAAGAAATTTGTGAGGATAATAGAATCAATAGTCGATGCTTCGTTTAAGAAACAGTTCTCAAAAACGGCAGGGTGGCATTGAAGTTGACTCGTATACTCATTAATCACTGTTTTATTAATGTGGTAAACATTCAGAGGGGTAAAGGTATGGTAAGAGTCAGTGATATTTCATGAGTAACCATTTCAACAATAACAAAAATACAAGATTAAAAATTATAACCATCAGTATTATAGCTCTTGGTTTGTTTACCACATTAACATATAACAGCCATTCCAAACAATAAACTTTGTTAAAGCCTTATAAACTGAACTGAAATGAAAGTTATATAAGACCTGTGAAAACAACACTAAGTGTTTTGGGTTTAAGGAAATCCAGTAAAATAGAATCATATGGGAAATATTATTATGGTTTAGAAACTTGCTAGTCATTACGGCTTGAAAACTCGGACTTTCAATAAATTCATCTCTACGGAGTTAAAATATATATACAGTTTATACAGTATCTATTACAAGTAACTACCTTGTACGTTGTATGAAATTTATGAGTAAATGTTTTGTATTCTGTAAATGTAGGTCACCAGTATGAAAAGATCAGTGTTCCAGAAGATGGCCTTTTGTGTGGTTTTGTTCCTTTGCTGGAAGCTCCAAGGGATACGTGGTATGCTGAACGTCCATTTGATAAGGTATGCCTTTTACGTTGGGTCGTGGAATAACATTACAAGTTTATTTATCGATAATATTAAGTACAGTAAAGTTTAACTCAAGCAAAAACATACACAAGTTACAGTGTTACTTTATCTCATTATCGAATGTAAGCCATACACAATAAAGTCTTAACTAATGTTAGGCCTAAGACACGTGGATTTATAGATTTCGATGTCTGCGATTAGAATTCTTTTGTGTTATTCTAGAAATCCTCAACTTAAAAAAGTACTGTTGTAATAAAGATACTAATTTGACCACAAATATTTTGTGAGGTCTCTGCCAGTTTTGTAATATAAATGAGTAGAACAGAATAATTTTATTCTACTTTAACAGAATGTCGGCACACATTATTTGGTTTCCATAAAATTGATTTACTAAGAAATACAGTACATAAGTTATTTGTCTAATCCACTTTTGAAATCAAACTGTAGTATCTTCTAGCTGACAAAACTAACTATAATATAGTTTTAACTATTGCTACAAAATCACGCAAAATCTAATCAGTTTGAAATAGATTTTCGTGATCAATTAGAC
The DNA here is from genome assembly GCF_000517525.1 of Limulus polyphemus. NCBI lineage: Eukaryota > Metazoa > Arthropoda > Merostomata > Xiphosura > Limulidae > Limulus > Limulus polyphemus. Next base: position 79,516 of record NW_013667265.1, on the reverse strand, counting down.
ATTTTTCTAAAAAAACTTTGCTAAACTGTTAATATGTTGTACAAACTGTCAACTAAAGAATATTTACATGTTTTTTTGTTTACATCCGTTGAAATGAAATGTACGCACATGCACATTTAGTTAGTAAGGTGGACATGCATTTTCACGACAAACAAAAACTAATTATTATTTTAGTATATTTAGGTGTTGGTCTCAGAAGTATTTGTTTTTACACTTCTGGATTTGCATAAATACATGAAACGGAAAATTGTAAGAAGACGCATATTCAAGAAAACTTCAAGTGTAGCTTGAAAAATTTTGTTTTTTATCACCTTTTGACATTCTCTTTAATAAACCATTTATTGTGTCTTTATTGCAAAAAAAAAGAAAGTCAACTGAAGGTGTACGTGAATCTTTGATCAAATATTTTTATTTGCCGAATCTAACAAGGTATCATTGTAATTATGATCATGAACCCTCACTCCAGGATCGAGCGATGCACTGCATGAGAATCAACTGTATCAAGTATTTTGGAGAGTACCTTTGCGGCATCTCTACGCCCTACCTGGAGTTTGATGTTGGAACTCGATATTTTAGTTCTCTCGTTACAGCTTCTTCTGAAGAAAACACGGAAACTGGTAACGACCAGACGTGCGAATCTGTAAGTACCAGCTTGAGTTGAATGTTGTGTAATTTTTGTTTATGTAAAGAAGGGACTTGAGTAAATATGGGTTAGAAATATGTCTTTGTAAGAACCATGTATAGCTTGTTATTGGGCAGTTGCTTAGTGTGTGCACTTACTTCTGAAAAGTTTTTGAGCAGATAATAAACAGTTGTAAGGCAAGAAAGAACAACTTTGAGTTTTCATAAAATTAAAACTTGCAGCTCTGAAGTTTTCATTTATAACTGGTTGATATGGAACTCAATAAACCATTTCAAAATAAAAGTACAGTCACTAACAAGCAATGATTCACATCAAGAAACCATTCTAACTGCTAAGTTTTAACAATTTTTTGTGTTCATTGTAATACTGGCTGGTGTCTCGTTACTTGCTCACATTTCTGTGGTGTATTGGCTTTTACATGATCAGATAGCCAGTGTGTTTCTGTGTTGTATTGAATTTTACATGATCAGATAGCCAGTGTGTTTCTGTGTTGTATTGACTTTTACATGATCAGATAGCCAGTGTGTTTCTGTGGTATGTTGGCTTTTACATGATCAGATAGCCAGTGTGTTTCTGTGTTGTATTGGCTTTTACATAATCAGATAACCAGTGTATTTCTGTGGTGTATTGGTTTTTACATAATCAGATAACCAGTGTATTTCTGTGGTGTATTGACTTTTACATAATTAGATAGCCAGTGTGTTTCTGTGGTGTACTGGCTTTTACATAATCAGATAACCAGTGTGTTTCTGTGTTGTATTGGCTTTTACATAATCAGATATTTCTGTGGTGTATTGACTTTTACATAATCAGATAGCCAGTGTGTTTCTGTGGTGTATTGGCTTTTACATAATCAGATAACCAGTGTATTTCTGTGGTGTATTGACTTTTACATAATTAGATAGCCAGTGTGTTTCTGTGGTGTACTGGCTTTTAC
>NW_013667265.1:56589-77163 GCF_000517525.1 Limulus polyphemus | reverse complement strand
GGTGTATTGGTTTTTACTCTCACATGATCAGATAGCCAGTGTGTTTCTGTGGTGTATTGGCTTTTACCTCTCACATGATCTGATAGCCAGTGTGTTTCTGTGGTGTATTGGTTTTACTCTCACATGATCTGATAGCCAGTGTGTTTCTGTGGTGTATTGGCTTTTACATAATCAGATAGCCAGTGTGTTTCTGTGGTGTATTGGCTTTTACATAATCAGATAACCAGTGTATTTCTGTGGTGTATTGACTTTTACATGATCAGATAGCCAGTGTGTTTCTGTGGTGTATTGGTTTTTACTCTCACATGATCTGATAGCCAATGTAATTTAAATTATGAAATAGAATTGATTTCATTTCTTACTTCGGGTTTTAAAACATGATGCATAATGTGGACATTTTTTTATTTTGATATTTACTAAGTGGTCAGTTTTGTGCCACAATTCTAACCTACTGTCTAAGATAAGTACAAGGTTTTTATGGGAGGAACCCACCAAATTTATATGAGATAGTAAATACTGCATGAAATCTTGTTTTTGTATGTAATTCCAGTCGGATGATGACGTTGTAATAGAAGGTGGCTTTGATGAGTGGGCTGCAGGTACTGAAGGAGGTAGCAGCATTCCAAACAGTCAGCAGGAAACGGAGATCCAACAGCTGTGGTCTCGGAAGGAGGAGCTTAAAAAGAAGAAAGCAAGACAAGATAGACATCATGCTCAAGTCCAAGTAAGGTCATTCGAAGATTGTATTTTTACTATTATCATTCGTGGTATCTGTCAGAATGATTATTTTTCATATCAAATACTTGAACATGCATGTTAAAACTTTGGATTCAAATTGATGAATATCAGATTTCTCAAGGTTCAGGTGATTTTCGTTTATGCAAGTTGCAGTTGGATTGAATAATTGTTAATAAAGCTGTCTTTGTTATAAAATTTTATGTTTTGTACATTTTGTATGCTTCTGTTTGTTCCTATATTTTTAACTTTTTTAGATCTATGATACTTAGTTTCGGAATTTGTCCAAATACATCTCATCTTTGCTCTGAATTGCCAGTTGTTACTTTAAATTTCTTTATTTTTACCTCCTGTTTTAAAGAATTACCTGGAGTCATTGTGAGGCTGAAATACATTCTTTTATTTAATCAGTATTTGTATTTGTTTAGACTTCTAAAATGAAAATAACACAGTTTATAATAAATCTGATATTTGTTTTATTATCATTATTTATGTGTTGTTTGAAGGCTAAGTTTTAAATTATGAAAAACTAGATAATGCTTTCTGCTAATAAATGTCCCAAATAAATTATACTCGTCAAGTAGATATCTTCAGTATCGAAGTCTGATATGAGGTCGGAGAAGATGTACAGGTACAACAGTAAAGCTTTCTGTACCTTAAGAGCTGGTGCGGCAAAGAACTTCTGTCAAATCGTACTTAACCAAAGCAAACTTTTAAGAATCTTTAAGCCTTACTCGGTTTTTTTACATATACGAAGTCTAACTAAGAAAATGTTTATTATTTTTGAAATGAATTTGCTGCGTAACCAAATTCTGCCAGACTGTTTGCTCCAGTACATTTCATGGTAACTAAAAGGTTACCTGTAACTTCAAGGACATGTCTTTGTTATGTATGTTACATGATTCTCAGTTACTGCTGTTACATCTGATGAACATATTTAGTCGCATTTAGTTATAGGTTACTTCCTGATTATGAGTCTTATAAAGAAGTTTTCAAAGCGTGTATGAGTGAAAGAGGTAGAAGGATAAGCGGTTTACCAATTATTTCTGTTTGATAACAAAAGATGATTAATTATAAGTACAAAAAAAATAGTATATGTGTTAGTAACTTTTAGTAATGCTGATGTGCATATATTAATAGTTGAGTGAAAGTTAATTAATAGATATCCATTTCAGGATTGTTAATGTTTACTGATAATCGTTAATATATGCTTACTAATTTAAAAGTTATAGCATGAAAACATTAACAAGCACAAAATGGTTACGAGGTCAGTCTCAATTAAAAAGTTCTTGAAGAGCATTAATTGAAAAGATAATTTCGTAGGGATGTAATGACTTATTTCAAAGCATCATGTTGAAAGGTTTATTTCAAATCATTTATACCTGTCCTTTGGGCTTGTGACAGAATCTCAGTTTGACTAACGTATCTTGTCCTTTCTTATACTTCACTGCATCTTGCTAAGTAATATATTTACTAGTTTATTGGATTGAAAGTAAGAGCTCCTCCAACAATCAGAGATACCTTACGCTTTTCATGACATTTCACAAAGTTACAAAAACTTCAGTTTGATGTAAGAAAAGCTAACAAACCCTTAATCGTACCTTAAATTAAAAATAGTAAATCATATCTGTCAAAACAAAATCATAGGTTAGAGCCAATGAAAAATTAGCTTTAAAAACATAAATATCATTTAAAAAAAACGAAAATCAAAAGCAGAACATAAGTGTTTGTTTCTGGATGATTTATTGTCACTAATAATGATCTCAACTTGTTTGTTTTAAATTCAAAAATAACTTTGCAATACTAATGAGGAAAAGTTTGCCAATTTAAGGTAAATATTTTTTTTTCTGAAAGATTTTAAATTTTAGTTGAAAAGAAATTACAAAGTGCTATTTTTTTTTTATAAATTTGGAAAATCTGTACAAAGTTCTCTGAGTAAAGCAGCAGTCAGAAAACAAAGTACATTTGTTATCAATGGTGGGTTAATAATAATAAAAATCATACAAACAACAATAAGCGGGGTGCCTTTTACTTTTCGTATTATTAAATTTCTGTTGTTACTTTGACTAACTTATTGGTTTCAAATACAGACAAATATTTTGAACATATTTAATTAAACGTCTATACGTTGATTTGCGATTATTAAAACAGTTTATAGAAAGCATGGGGTGGAGTTATGGACACAACACCACTGGATTAACGATATCTAATGTAGTGACGGATGATAGATAGTGCAGTAAAAGATAACACTTCTTCTATTTTATAATGGGCATAAAATTTGGTATTAACATTGCTAACTTCTAAATGATGATTCGTAAGCATCAGTATTTTCTTCCAGGCTGTGCTGCAAGAAACCCAACAGAAACGTCCTACGGTGGTGGAAATCCGTCCTCGTTATCTTATCCCAGACACCAATTGTTTCATCAACCACCTGGAACATATTCGCAAGGTGGCAAAAATGTCACAGTTTATTTTGGTTGTCCCTCTTGTGGGTAAGTACGTGGGATGGGTATAATAAGGGTTATTGTTTTTATTAAGTTCAAGTATAATTCATTTGTAAATTAGTTGGTTGATAATTTCATTTCATCTTGTATACATGTCTGGAGAGAGAAATAATGATTTTTTTTTTTTCTCAGAATTATATTTAAATAAATGTCTTATGAACGTGTTGTATAAAAAATTAATTATAATCTTGTTACGATATATGTATGGAATCCTATTTCTCGTATTTAACAAAAACAATATTTTTTATGTATATTTGGTCATCTCCTTTAATTAAATATTGATTGATTAGCATTTTGACTTCTGTATATTTTTAAGACCCGCAGCCATGAAAAAGTAGGATATTTTACTAAACATTTGACTGAAAACAAAGTATGAAACTTATAATTGAAAAAGCGCATAAAGTAATTATTAGTAAAGAGTTTAGCTACATTAGTTGAGCTGATTTCAACACAACATAGTAATTATTAGTAAGCAGCTTAGCTACATTAGTTGAGCTGATTTCAACACAACATAGTAATTATTAGTAAATAGTTTAGCTACATAAGTTTTCAATCAGATACCGGGAAGCCTGGAAACAGTAGTAACTGGCAGAGTTTGTGATGAACGTGAAAAACGAAAGAAAGGAACAGGCCATGTTTGTCATCTTTGTGATCCATCACCCTCATACACTGTACCTACAATAGAAAGTATAAAAGTAGTCAGATGTTAAATCAGTAATAATAATTTAAAAAGAGGCGTAGCCATATCAGGGCTGAGTTTTTCACAGCGCTGGGTCTTAAGTTATGTTCAAATGTTATTCTTGATATATCCTTATAGATTGAAACATGTGAAAAAACTAATTCGCAAAGACATATTTATGCTTGGTCAACTGTATGACCCTGCAAATTATTAATTGGTGATGGTAAAGGCAGTGAATTTTATTATGAATTTCGGGGTCTTCTCTTAATTCTTATAATATGAAATTATTACCCACTTACAAGAAATGCTACGTACCAAAATTGTGATATTGCTGCAATTCAAGCTATAATCCAAATTTATTTTTGTACCATTAGAAATAACAGCCAATGTATGAAAACATAATAATTATATAGTTAGGCTAAATATTTGAACAGTGAACACTGTATCGTTCCAAATGTAGTTCATGAATTACTTACTTTGAATTATTATAATAATTGTATATGGAATAATAACAGTAATGTTATCTCATCCTCTCGATCTTTCCATAAATATCTTTTTGTTTTCTAGTAATTAACGAACTGGATGGATTGAGTCGAGGGTTAAGGGAATCTCCTAACCAGACAGAAGAAAATACCCGAATGGTTGGTAGGATGGCTTATGATGCTATCATGTTCCTGGAGTCCAGCTTTGCTGCACGTGATCAACACTTACGAGCTGTGACGTCAAAAGGATCGGTTCTTGACACTATTAGTTTCCGCAGTGAAGACACAAGCAACAACAAAGTAAGTCTCTGTTACAGATAGAATCAATTTTGTTCAGTGTTAACTTCTTTAGAGCCACATAATCTGTTCTTTGGTAATAATACAGTAATGCGAGTTTCTATTGCGTTAGAAACTAAGTTGTCAGTTTATGAGATAGATCATAGGTTGATCAGTGAAACAAGAAGTTTTTAAGGCTTCGTACAAGGGCAGGAATATACGGAATAAGATATCACAAGTGTACTCAACTTACTCGGAACCCCGAGGTCCTTAAACATCCAGAGTAATTAGTTTAAGGGGCATTGCCGTCATGAGAAAATTAAATGAGCATATTAGTCCTCACTTTTTAGAAGCATTTGTTTAATACTTTTACAAGTTATGAATGTTATACCACTTCAAATTCTAGAGCTATTTTTAACATGTGAAGTATGCATTCTTCTGAGACATTGGGAAAAAGTATTTTGTTTAGTTGCTTTATAGATGTATAAACTGATTTCCAGTTCGTCTCATTTAAGAACTTATGTTCATGTTGTATCAGTCAGTAAATGAGTAGGGAATTTCGTTTTAGGACGTAGGGTTTTCTAACAGATGGGAAATTCTTCAGATGCAACACATTACAATAGATTTATATGAAAAAAAATGTTTTGTGCTTAAGATGTTATTTGCATTATTTTTCTAAAATAACATCTTTAACTAGACTTGCATGAATTATGACTGTTTATTAAACCATCCGATTCATTTTAAAATTAAAGTATAACCCATTCTCGTGCAGTTTAATTTTAATACAAATGATTATTATGGATATTGTTACGTTGCAGGGTTTAGATGCCCATCCATTAATATTTTTACTTTTATTTCAGTGTACTAATGATGACCTTATTCTCTCCTGTTGTCTTCACTATTGCCAAGATAGAGCAGAAAATTATATGCCAAAAGACTCGGGTAAGTACAAATGCTGATTAGAATTGTTGAGTCTAAAGAGGGAGTAGTAATGTTAGAAGTTGGGGTTATCTGAATGAAAAAGTTCTTGAAAAAGCATTAATTGAAGAGATAATTTCGTGGGAATGTAATGAGTGTTAATTCAAAGCATCATGTTGAAAGGTTTGTTTCGAAGACGTTTATGAATCATCGTGTGTCGACCAATTTTTAAAGACTTGCGTATATAAGCATGGTCTGTATGTGTTAATGTTGCTGAAGTTGTGAGATGTATTTTGTTCACGGGGATGTTCTGACCATTTGACAGTACAGTCCATTAAGAGTAGGCTTATAGCTGGAAGCTACATCACAGCCATATAGTGAAATAGAAATATTCAAAGAGCCCGTGGTCCTCCAATTTCAAGTCTGACTATCTATAACATTGGAAAGGTAAAATAAGCACTTACTTATGAGGATGTAAGATCACCAAAACAGCATCCAACCACACGCAGAACCATCACTAGAACAAGCAGACTGATCGTCCAGGAACCCCTTGTTTTACCCACCCAGAAAGTGATAGATCACTAGTATTCAAATCAACTGTGCACAGAGATCTTATTGCTTTTATGAAGGTGTGTGAACCAAGAGTACTCAAGCTTCTTCCACACGTATTGTTGAGAAAGAACATTGTATGAAAAATAACTTGAAATTTATAGCAACATTAGATGATCAGGGTGTGTTAAAGACTTTTCAGTAGGGTACAGAGCATGAAAAGTGTTTTTTATCATGCTTTATTGGTTGCCATAGGTTTCTCGTACAGTGGAAAGTTTAAATTTCATAAAGCATGGGTGAAATTTAGTCACTATCTTGAGAAACAATTGTCTGCACTGTACATCCAAGGTACCTCAAACATATGGCTGTAACATGGTTAAGTAAGGCTGTGTTATAAGGTTTGTTTACTGAATAAGAATTTTAAGATAATTTTGAACATTCGAATGTTCAAGCAGTTTCGGCTATTTTATTGCTAACAAACTGTTTGAATAGTACTTGTACATTAAATGTTTCTCATGGAGAAAATTCAATCTTTTGATTTGTATAATGAAAACTACTTAAATAAGAGTTATTGTATTAAAAAACAACAACTACAAAAAAAAACCCAAAATGTTACGTGTAGCATTTCATTCAGACCATTTTCATCCATTGACTTCTTTCATTTTAACATTGTTATGGAAGAGTGAAAGTCTGTCAAGATGTTGACCTCAGGTTGAGCTTATCATCATTCACAGAAGCTTGTTGCAGTGGAAATGTGGTGTTTAATCATGGCTGTACAGACTTGGCACAAGTAGGGATGAAGAAAATAGTTCCAGAGGACTTGGAACCTCACCATCATTCACAGAAGCTTGTTGCAGTGGAAATGTGGTGTTTAATCATGGCTGTACAGACTTGGCACAAGTAGGGATGAAGAAAATAGTTCCAGAGGACTTGGAACCTCACCATCATTCACAGAAGCTTGTTACAGTGGAAATGTGGTGTTTAATCATGGATATACAGACTTGGCACAAGTAGGGATGAAGAAAATAGTTCCAGAGGACTTGGAATGTTGTTCTTATAAACTTCTGTATTGACTGTTAATCATAAGTTTAGAAAAATAGACTAGTGATAACTACTTACATTTGAAAATTTGGTGGTAATGAGATGTTTGACACTTTTTGAAAATCAGTTACATTAAAAACCATTTTTCAACATCATAAAAGTTTGCATTAGAATTCTTGATATAGTTTTGGCTTTAATGGACTGCTTCTAAAGTTGGACACTGTTTTGGTTTCTTTATTGAGGCCTTCATCCCATCTATTTGTTGTCCTACTCTAGAAACAGATAGGAGCAGTCCATTAGTGTCAAAACTTTACTGTGTCTCTACACTACCTTAAATACCCTGGAATTTTTGTTTAAAATTATATATATCTGTAATACATAAATGACAGAGATTGTGTGTGGTTTCAGTATAACATTGTAAGTTTTCAATTCTTAATGTTTTTACTGATTTGAAGCTATCATAAAATAAAAACTTGTGGTGGTACCATACATTTCTCAAAACATTCTGTTCTTCTAGATGCACCACTCCGACTTTACAGAGAAATTGTGTTACTTACTGAAGATAGAAACTTGCGAGTAAAAGCGTTAACCCACAATGTTCCAGTCCAGGATCTACCAGCTTTCCTTTCCTGGGCAAACATCAGATGAAAAAAATAAAATAAAGTGCCGACAAAGCCCCACTTTCTATCTGTTCACACTGGGCCAGCGGTTCTTCAGCCAGTGTAGGTGAAGCAGCTGGCTGTACTTGGTCTCTTCGATGTTCCCATCACTCCAAGCACCGATATTGTCTAGAGGTGTCATGTTGTGGGTGATCCATCTTATCTGTGTAGCATAGCCGCCAATCAGCAGTTACTGCAATATGATCCTATAACGGAAGGGTTTCATGTGGTTTTAAAGTTTTGTGCTTATCATGTTCTAGACACTTAGACTTTGAAGAAAAACTCTTCATTCATAAACTTTAATGATTTTAATACTTTTTTTTTTTTTTTACTTTTGTGGGATTCCAACGGTGATGGTGAACTAACTTACTGACAATTGTCCTCAAATATACCAACTTTTTATAACAGAACAAGGTGAGTCACGGTCGTGTAAGGCAACACTCTTGAACAGACACGATTAGACTTTACCAAACCAGCCATCTGAATAAATAATACAGATTATTTCATGGAGCCGAGTAATTGTGTGCCTATTTCTGTGACACTGAAGTTCAAACTTGAATTACCACTTCCCAGCTCATCAGTTAAAACTCTGTATACTCGAATATGCCTGGATATCAGTATGTTCACAAAGGACAGGTATTGTAATGATGGAGCTTGATTAATGACCACTATCAGAACTTGGTCATAATGTTGTCTTTACTTAATTAGTTTAAACTTGTGTTTTTGATTTTTCGAGTGTTTCTTAGCTTACGAACTGATCCGGCTGAAAATATGTACAACACTACAACCGAGGGCATAAGAATTTAACATATGTTTTGTTTTTGTGTTGTTAAACGCGATATTTGCAGATTGTGGTAATCTATGAATATTGAGTACTTAAGTATGTGAATAAATAAATTGTTCAGTGACCTTCAACCACACATATTTGTTTTCCTTTAGACGCATTGCCCTTGTATACAGACATACAGTGTTACTTTACTTGATTTAACACCGTGCTTATGATTGAGACCGTTAAGAAGCCATGTACGGTTATCGTATTGGTGTTTGTTAAATGAGTAAGAAGGTAGTATTGCCAAGATGAAACTGACAACAAGCTAACAAAATAACTTGTTAATGTTTGTTGTAATTTTTCAGATACTTAGTGCGTATTTAAAATTCCATTTATGCCTTTATGTATAATTTACACTGAACTCATTATTGTGGAGTCCATCTTCACCAGATCGTATCTTGTGCTCTGTGTAACAAGTAGGTATGTACATTATCTCAAAGATATATGTTACCGTTTTTAAGTTGAGTGCATGGAGATGAGTTTAAAAAGAATGACACTGTAGTCTTGTTCTCCTAGTAGCTCTTAACGTAGTACAAAAAAGAAAAAAAATTATCCATGCACTTGAAATGTAGTTCTAGCAATTTTTTGTTTGGTAAAAATTCTGTGTAGTCTTTACAAAATAAAATGATGACTGTAAAGCACCATACGTAACATAAGTGTTAACGTAAGTGAAATTTTAAACTTTAATTGTAAAAATGAAAAGCTAACCTCAGAACTATAATTATGCATTATATAAAAAAAAGGGAAAAAGAGAGTCAGAATTGACTATTGCTATGTGCCTAATATTGTAAAACTATTCCCTTTGATCAGGAATGTTATTCTAAAAATAAACTTTAAACCATTATTAACTCATAATTATTTTTATTATTATTACGAACTTGCAGAAAATGAAATGAGAGAAATGCTTGAAGGCCAATGCAGTAATGAGTTTTAAGCTCATAACAAGATGCAGCTATAATTAGATCCCAATCCTGCCAAGAGATGGCGCTATGAGCTAAAAGTTTGTATTCGAAAACAACTCGGAGCCATTCTGTGAGCTGCGGCTAAAATGTGTATTTAGTGTAGTTCATCTTAAAAAAACCAAAAAAAAAAACCTTACTACACAAGTAATGCTAGCAATAACTGGCTCGTTCGTACGTGTTTACCAAGATGATTTGCTGGTGTATTTAGCTCAAACTGAATTATTTCTAACAAATCACAACTTGACTTACCGTGAAAATATTTAAACAAAACCAGGGGAAAGTGCACGTAATACAGTTTATTTGGCCTGGTATTTTTTGTTACACGTGACATCTGGAAAAAAATGTTTCTTCCCAAGGTTATTTTGTTGACAATAAAAATTATAAAATTTTGACTATGGTCCTAATATATTCTAATTTTGTTCTCTCTTTTTTGTGTGTGTGTGTGTCAGTCGTGATTCGAGAACCAACGTTCCAAATTGTGAATGGTTGGCTCTTGTATCGCGCATGGAATAAATTAATCAGTTTCTTAAACAAAAGAAGACTTCCGAGATAGAATAAAAAAATTATAAACTATAAAAAGCCTGCCAAATTAAAATAACTTTACCAATAGTTGTTTTAATTTGGCAAGCATTCTACATTATTTCTGAGAGCTATGCCTCATTATCCTGTAATATCTCGAAAATTCTAGATAACAACACGAGTACCTTAAATACATTGCCTTTGAACAATAAAGAAGGTATAATTAGATAACTATCCATATTTTGGCTAATTCCTACCAATTCTCTCTATTACACTTCACGGGGATGAAAACGTCAATTTTCTCAAAGCAATCGAGCTATACTGAAAAAAGTATTTTTACCATGTATTATTGAAATTTATTTTGTTTCAAAAGGTATGCGACTGAACTTGATGGAGTCTCCACCAGGAATTGATAGAAAGCAAAACTTTCTAAAAGATATCGCTAAAATTTTGTATATTAGATTTCAATTATGTGTGCGTGTGTATACATAGATTATTTAAATACAGAACATTTAAGTTGTTTCATTAATTACTAGTAGATGTTGCCTTGCCACCTGAGTGCAAATGCGTATAAATATACATGTAGACTGTTTCTTAATTGACTTGACCACTAGTTATTTGGAAATTTTACAGGAATGCGAGTGATGTTTTTATTCTACGAATCAGACTTTTTTTTCTCCAAAATTACGCACTGAGCTACACAAAGTTGTCCTTAATCTTGAGCCGATTGACTAGAGATTTGCAACTAATTAATATCATTTACTGTCAAATCATGCATGATCGAATAGTGGGCCTTGACCCTCATTCCTATCATACACCCACGACTCCAAAATGCAGGAATGGGACGTGAACCGAGAACCCTCGGATTTTACTAACATTACATCAGCTTGACCAAATTTATATAGGAGGCCATACTTAGTTTGTTAGCAGAACTTATAGAGTTAATTGGATTAGAGCTTGGTGGGCCACTGTGCACCCTATATGGCCACCACCAAATCGAGGCTATTTAAATATACATCATAAGGTTATTCAAATAAAGAAAGACAGCAAAAAGCATCCAATGTTGTCTTTATTTTAAAAATCACAATCTAATAAGACAGAAAAGAAACTAGTGACAGTAAAATTTCACATGTACTGATCACATGAGAATAGAGAACTTGGGATTAACTTTTCATATTCATCATTCCTCAATCACTGAAAAGTTTCTATTTCACTACCAATACCAACTTCCATAACGTTTTAACTAGACTGTTAATAAAATAAAAAGTCTAGAAAGTTTGACTCGAGACCTATGACATTTTTGGGGTTTATTATCTAACATTTTTCATTAAGTCACTAAGACATTTAAGTTGAAAGATGAAATGAATCTTTAAAAAAAATTTTTAAATAATTTATCAACAAAAAAGCTTATTTTTAGTCCAATAAAAATACACCAGATGGCAATCATAAAACAACTGTACTTCACTTGGCTCCAACCAGACATTTTTAATAATTGTTTAATTAGAGGAAAAAACAAAACTACTCCAGCTGGCACTAATCCTACATGTTTATTAAGCTTTGGTGAAAAATAAACATAAAATGATTTTTTTAAGATTGTAATAAGACAGTAACCAAAAGAAACAACACCTAACTTTCTAAACGTCAACCAACTTTTATCTTTGAATTTTCAAAAATAACTAAATCATGTTCAGCGTACACTTCAAAAACTACTTGATAACCTTATACATCAAATGAAGTTCATTCTAGACGGGGAAAAAAAAAGTCACCACCATGTTTTTTTCACTTAGTTATTATGGCTTACTATCTGAGTAAATAAAGAGCAACCGGATATAACACAAAATATTATGGACATTCAATCATAAATAATGTTAAGTTTTTTAAGCATTGTGTTATACTTTATTTACTTTTAAGTTATAGTACTGGTATTAACTTGAAATAAGTATTCTTTACTCAGTGACACAAAAAAAAGATAACTGGAATTTTGCCTTTTTCATCATATTTGTTAAACAATTTTAATCATTAAAATGATATAAGGTAAAATAAGACATAGTTCATGTTACATTCTTTTATATCTGGTCCAAAATTAAGGCATAAAAGAAAATCACAAAGGCCACTGAACAAGTCAAGGCCAACTGATTATCTGTCAACCATTCACCAAAAATATCAAGACACCCTCAATTCTTTCACTTGACACAATGTGATCTCTTGGAAAGTCCCTTCTGAACCATCTGTTCCCCAATAAGAGAATGTAACTCTCCAATATTAGATATGCACCTAATAACTCAACAAAGATAAGGTCTACTACCTATTACAGAAAAGAACAGCAGACCATCAGAAAATACTGTTTAAGATTAAATAAAAAATAAACACGAAATTATGGGCTACATGCTATGAGTGGGTAGCCGTTTCCGAGTTAATTACAAAAATTAACACCACACAAGTGTAGGAGGGGAAAAAAAAAAAAAAAGTTAAACTTCCATTCTCCCACGGCGACAACCTTCACCACATCTAAACTCCAACTAGTTTGACTGTGACAAAGTCACAGGGCAGCTCAGTCCACTCTGATAACAGGTTTCCAACAAATGCTGAAGACATCACCAACAACTATACTTCTTGAAAAAATGCACAATAATATATATTTTTTTCATTTAAAAAGTCAAAAACGTTTTCAACTCTAGCTAATAAAATTTGATCTGTTCTACATGTAAAAAATAAATTTTGAAAATCGTTTTCAATTTGACACTTTCCAATATGTTTTATAGATTTGACTGCTGCCCTCTGCTGAGAATTCGTAGTACAGGCCTCCCAGTGAGCCATCGCAAATAATTTTTTGAAAAGTTTTTTTTTTCTTCTTCTAAACCTATATAGAGAAAATTGTGTTTTTTTTTGCAAAATATACATAACTTATATGTAACTCATAATAAATATGAATTTCTCTACCTATGTGTAAAACGTCCATGAAAAAATGCAGTACTTAGTGCGCGATGACAGATTTTAACATGGTGACAATTATAGAAATTTCAGGACTAAAGTACTGAGAATTTTGTAGCAATTATTTTGGTTAAACATATAGGTTTTAACACTCATTTGGAACAAACATAAGAAAAAGAAAGGATCAGAATGAAAATAAGCATTTTTTACAGTTTTCTAATGTTTTACTGGGAGGCCTAGTAGTAACACCTAGCTAGAAGAATAATACCAATGCAGATAAACATCTCACCAACATCAAAATTCAAGACGTTCACAGCACAAGACCAACTTGTCTTGGCTGGCCCGCAACTAGTGTGTTAGAGGCTGAGTCTCACCTGTGCTAAACGACCAAGAGGCTGTGACGTGGGTAAGTAGAAGAGGTTATGCCTAGAGTTCACAATCTCTGGCAATATGGCCAAACTCGTTACAGTGGTAGCACTTGCTGCCAGTTTGAGTGGATCGACAGTTACGAGCGATGTGTCCCTTTTCATTGCAACTGGTTCAGAAAAATAAAAATAAATTAAAATATTTCCCAGTATACAACTGCATACTGTATTCAAACTATTTTTTTTTTCTCAAAAGTTTCAAGTACAGTAAACAGAGTTCCCATGCTTTCAAATTTATAGGGAAAAAATCCAAGGATATTAATGGATAAAATGTAGTTGTCAAAATAACATTAACTATGGAATAAAACTGATGAAACATTGTACGTACGAGAAAAATTGCACATTTTTTGTTAAGGCCAAAAATATCTTTCATAATGGTCTTAAAATAGTAGCAAATATTACATTATCTCTAATATCCTTATACAGTTAAAATATTTCATCGAAATGAAGTAATTAATAAATATGGCATTAGGTAGCTTGCATTTGGCTCATTTAACCTCTCAGGTCATACGAGGTAAAAGCCTGGAAATGACGGTTTCACCTCGACATTAAACGTTTCCGACAAATAGTGCTACATATATAGCATTCCTCACTGGGATATGTAGGCCAATCTCAGATGATAAATTCTGACACTCAACTGCACATTTATAGAAGGAAACTCTGTAGTTTATCTGACTTTTAATCACCTCGGCCTTAGAAGTACCCCCTTCTCCATATAATGCCAATGATTAGTCAGCCATATTATATGTCTCATTTATTATTTATCATTGAGTTGCGAAGAATTTGATGTCAACGAAAACAACTTCTTTTACCTTTTCTTTGTTGCAACAATACATTTAGAAACAATAATAGCAGCTTTGTAGAAGCAGGATCACCAATATGGTTATCGAGATGACAATGTTCTTATCAGTTATTCAAACAAACAAGCTAATTTAATACGTATATTTAATTTCTGAACAACTGTCTTTAAATGCACTGTATATAATGAAGTTGTGGTCTGTATGTCTAAAGCTCCATTTAGCACTTAATACACGTCTTGTGTATTAAATATATTTTTGATGTATACACATTATGTAAAAGGAATTTTAGGCAAACACCAAAATGAAACAATATAGTATATAATCCCAGTTCTTCACATTAAATTATTATTTTCAGATGACTGGGAAAAGAGTTTTCTTGAAAACCAGTTCACCAATCCTGATTGAAGTATATTTTTGAAGACAAACATTAAATACTTCTGTAAATTATTCATGTTATCTAACACTGAAAGATGCAGATCCCCCAGTGGCCCACTGTAAAAATCAAATTTTTTTTTGTAAACGATTATTTTCTTCTAAAAATAGAGCATACTGTGGTTTTAAAAAATAATCATTCAATATTTGACTGATAATAAATGTGAATTTTTACACAATTAGTAAAACTTCCATGAAGAAATCCATTTCTTTTTGTGAGATGTCAGGTTTTTAAGACACAAGTTCTAACAATGCTGATAATGAAGTCTGAATAACAATGTTACAATATCAAATGATGTAAAAAGCTATGCTGTTCTCAATACAATTTGGCTTCAGTTGGAAGGTTTCTTTCACGATGTTCAGATTGAGTAGATAAGGCATTTACGTTTTAGAAAGCCAGTTAAATTACAATACTTATAAGAGGTTTGCTTTGTGCATGTTATTATTCTGTGTTCTTGGGTGTATTATTTAAATAAATAAAAAAAATTATGTTCTAGTATTAGTATTAAAAAAGTAGGCTTAAATCTCATCAACAACTGACAGTAAAAAAACAAAAGAACAATGGTAAGTACTATAAGCCTTAAAATAATTCTTTAATCTTCTAGATCTGAACACTGAAGATGAAATAGACAATAGTCTGTACTGAAAATAATGTAATATAATACATCATTTGACGGATTAAAATTTTGCCTTTTCGACTGGTTATAAATAATACAGAATAAAATGCCAGAGAGAATTACTTGTGAAAGAGAGAGACAGTCATAGCAAGAGAGTCTGATTTACTAGTTTTTCTCTTTGTAAACAAATACTGAAGGCTATAAGAAAAAAATAGACCATGGCTTAGTAATACCTATATTATAATGAGTAATTTATGTTAAATTCTGTACTTCAGGGAGAGATGGTAAAAGAAGGAAGAAAACCTAAAGCACAAATATCATGATTCTCACACTAGGGGGAGATTCAAGAATTTTTAAAATTTTGATGCCAAATTCATTCTTACACACTGATACTAAAGCTGTCTTATCAAAGTTTGAATGTAACTCTCTAAAAAGTCATGACATGTGCACTTTGACTTGTTTTGCCTTAAAATGTTTCTGCACACTCCCAGTATTACTAAAACAATGTTCTGCTCATTTACACTGATGAAATGGATATTATAAAAATGAGAATTTTTTCCAATATATTTTAACCCTAGTTTTTAACCTCTGTAACCTGGATTCATTTTACATGTCTCATTAAAAAAAAACAAAAAAACTTGGGATTCTGATATCATAGAAGATTAACATTACAACGTTTTGGGACAACATGGGACCCTATTGGTCCATCTCGACTGTTCCATCCTCTAAATTAAATTAAAATAATTATAAAAACAGCCTTTATCATTCATAAACTTATCAAGCTTTTTCTTAAACTCACTTAAATTTATTACCTCAACAACTTCCAAAGGCCAACCAACCTGTTAGAAAAATAAAACTGTCTTAGCTGAAGACGACTCCTACCTTGCCAAAATTTAAAGTTGTTTTGTAATCCTACTATTCTCACTGTTAAATATGAAAAAAGATGATGCATCAACACTATCAATCCACTTTACAATCTTAAACACCTAATAAGATCTTCCTTAACTCTTCTTATTTGAAGAGAAAACAATTTGAGAGATTTCAGCCTCCTCATCATATGACAAACCCACCCATCCCAGACACCATTCTAGTAACCCTTTCCAACAATTCAATTTCTATCCTTAGGTAAGGAGCCCAACACTGAACACACTATTCGAAATGTGGCCTAACCAGTGACCTGTACAATGAAATTATGACCTATTTAGACTTGTATTCAATATTTCTATAGATACAACCTAAAATCCTATTTGCCATACCACTAACAACAGCACACTGCTTGGATGGCTTTAGAGACTGATCGACTATTACACCAAGATCCCTTTCCTTCATAACACTGTTAAGGTTATTCCCATCCAAATTATGATAACCCACATGCATATCTTGCATTTATTATAATTAAAACCCATCTGCCATTTATTTGTTCAACTCACTAAATGATATAAATCAGCAGCATCCTCTTCTGACAAGTGAAAAAGTAGATTGTCAAGCTACAGGTTCTTTACATGTTGTAACAACTTAGACACACTCGGTTATACGTTTCCAGGGAGAACATATTACAAAACGAAAGCTCAGACTAGGTATCCAAACATCTTAAGGTTCAGCTCATTCAACAAATAATTGTGACGTAACATGCACCACTGAAGCATCAGTAATTTTCTACCATTTTTAACTTGTCACCTCCAAGCTTACATAAAAAATGTGTGTGTGTGTATATATAAACACACTCTGAATTACTGTACACGGCTACATTTACCTTAATCGCTTCTTATAGTTTTGTTCTTTATTAAAACATTTTAAGATGTTTAACCACAAGTGGTGTGGAAGACAGTGCAATCCAAAAATGATTATTTTACGATTGCAGAAAACTGTAAACTGATTATAAATAACAGTAGCTATAAACAAATGTGTGCATTTAGAAATGCTAAATTCTTGCATGTTAAGTAGTTTGGAAATATAACACATAGCTAAAGCAAACTTGTTCTTGCTTCTAACAGTGATGGACCATAATATTCAAAAATCCAATAACAGCAACTTTTACGGCAGGTAAGTTTTAATTACAATGATTATAGTGCTTTGACCCATAGTATCGGGTCATCATCATGTAATTTACATTCAATGTCATTGTAACTCTTATTTCATGCTGACTCGATATTATGAGTAGCAACGTTGTAATGATTAAAATCAGAACTTGCCGACAGTAAGATTAATTATTCAGCTCACTAGGTTTCATACTTAACATTAATCTACTAAATAAAAGGATAAACCACTTAGCTACATATACAGGGAAAGAAAAACCAAAATACTCTCCAAATGGATGAAAGAAAAATTTATTTTGGCTAAAGAAATACACTGACGAGGTTATAACCTGTGTCTCAGAACCAGAAAACAACATGCAAAGACATTTAAATAAAAGATAATGCAGCTTTACCAAGACTCCTATATTTTAAAAAATGTCCAAACATCACTAACAAGCATTTCTTCCAAATGTAGACACCACAGAAACCTCCGTTTTCTCTCATGTTGATTGACTTTGGAATATGTAAGAGAGCAGCAGTCTGTACTCACCGGTAGCAGACCGTGTTATCAGCATCACCACCTTCACCTGCTTCTGGACAATCCCGACTTATATGCCCAGTCTCTCCGCAGTTGTAACACTTGCGGTCATCCCTGTCCCCTTCTCGGCAGTCTCGTGAAATGTGACCATTCTTGCCACAAACATAACACTGAAATGTCCGAATCAACTTATGAACATTCTAAATATTAAGGACTATTAAATAAAAATAAAAAATAAGTCGCTATTATAAAAATGTTGCCGTAATTTCTGAAAATGAACAATTAAAATGCTTC
Source organism: Limulus polyphemus (assembly GCF_000517525.1). Taxonomy (NCBI): domain Eukaryota; kingdom Metazoa; phylum Arthropoda; class Merostomata; order Xiphosura; family Limulidae; genus Limulus; species Limulus polyphemus. The sequence goes on along the minus strand of NW_013667265.1, from coordinate 58,958 downwards.
TCAAAATCTTTAATATAAACTCCATAGATATGAATTCAAAATATTTTAAGTAATAGCTACTCTTGATATATGAATAAATAATACACAGAATTATGCTCACAATAAATTTGTATATTTTAAATATTTAGTCACATGTACCTCTCATAACGTTAAGTTTGCATTCTCTCAACAAAAAAAATTATTTGACCTACAGGTCAGTTAACTAGTGTTTTATTTTGATTGGGCTTCTAGCACAATAGTAAAAGTAATATTTTTACTCAACCATTAATGTACTTTAAACTCCAGGTTAGGACATTGATAAACTTTACTAACTGCTTATACTTAACCACATTCTTAATAATCATTCAAATAATAACAAAAACTGTTTTAACCAAGTACCTGAGATAAATTACAATGACATTTTACAGTTTAATTACAGTCGGAAAGTAATACAGCAAACAGCCATTATTAATCAAGTTACAAAATAATAAATGAATAATTAAACTGCAAAATAAATAGCGAGAATATTGTTATTCTAAAAACATTACTTAGCTGAATGTCAGAAAAAGAAAAATATATGCTTACTACAAAAAAAAAACTGCTAATATGACAAATTAACCAGATAAAATGTAACCTAATAGTTAATGCAGGCTATATAACATATATTATTACTTGTCATTGGCGGTAACATCTTAAACTAATGGTAATTACCACACCAGTGATTCATGAACAATTGTTAAAAATACACAGTGCAGACATGAAAGTCGCAATATTCTGTAAAATGTTTTAAACTTAATTTGTACCATGAACAATGCTGAATTTCCCATAAGACTGAATGACCTTTATTAATAGATGTACATTACTTGTAAACATTTTTCATTAAATGTCAATATTGTTATTATTAGAGATACAGAACATAATGATAAAGATATAAACACAACTTCAATACTGTGATTACTAACTTAACATAGCAAACTTTCAAATAACTTAGTAACATGTCTCTCCTGATAAAGGAATGTTTATGTTCCAAAACCTTTTTTTTTGTTTTATTCATTTACTCAAACCTGTATGATTTCTCCAAGTATCATTACAGATGGCAGTTAAAAAAAAGTCCTTAAACTTAAATAAGAAATAGTCCAACTATATTTCAATGTCTGGCCAATAATATGTATACCCACACATAATACACAAAAGTCTCTCTTTCAACTGTAAGTCAACATTTGTATGCACGATAATTTATGTTTTTTTAAATGTTTTATTCTCCCAGTCTGATATATGTTGGAGACTCAACTTCAAAGTTCATATGTTAGATTGTGAAAATCACTAAATTACTTTTGATTTAGGATGAAACATTTATTATTCTAACTATACTGTGTACTTACTGTACAGTAAGGACTTCAAGTATCTAATTAATTTATATTAAAAAATGTAAGTATTAATTAAAACCCAATATGTAAATCAAGGGAAATGTGCAGGTAATGGTTATGTTGATGAACAAATATTACCACATATAATCAAGCAATCAGCTGGCTTCATATTCAATGATAAATTACAATTACACATTAATAACCTTGCATTTTTTAAGTGTGTAGTTTCTAAACTATGAGGATCCTCAGGAAATTTCTTAGTAGCGAAAGAGTTAGAACTGAATTAAATATTTGTGTTTAGTCTAGTATTATCTTTATGTCATTCATAAAGTGTCATTTTTTTTATTCAATTCTTTTATTAATTTTTTTCCTCCACTCATGAAACAAAAGATGTCTTAAAGTCACACCAAAAACTAATGAAGCATAGGTGACCAACAAACTAAGAATGTGATATGTATAGACTACAGATAAATTTAAAATGTTACCCATTCAATCAAACCTCTGATCTCAAATTGCTAAGGGACAAATGAACAAGAACAGGAAAAAAAATATCTGCAGTCCAATAAATTTTATCACAAGTATCTAACTCTCATCAGAATATTTTGAATTAAATTAAATATTTTCAAATATTACTGTCAACAGATGTAATTAACATGTTAGACAGAAACATTTACACGATACACGACATAATAAAATGAAAAATTAATAACCACAAAAAATATTAAGCAGTCCACCTTTCTCAAAATGGTTGCTAGGTTAGTAAAATTTAATTTTTGGGAGTAATGATAATTGACAAAACCTTGAATTTATTAATCATTAACTACCAGAGAGATGCAAAACATTAGTAGTCAAATAAGTATCTTTTATTGAACTAAGTTTCATATAACCAACTTTAAACTGGATTTGAAAAAAATGCTTTTTATAAGCGTGAACTTAAATTATTTATATATATATATATAAAAAAAGAAGAAGAGAGAGAAGAAAGAAAAGATAACTAAATAAATACGTGGTAAAGTATTTAAG
>NW_013667265.1:46630-55543 GCF_000517525.1 Limulus polyphemus | reverse complement strand
TTTATATATATATATAAAAAAAAGAAAGAGAGAGAGAGAAAAGAAAAGCTAACAAATAATCGTGGAAGTAGATTTTAAGGGTAATAAAAATAAAATTCACAATTTCCCTCTAAACCACATTAAATAACTTCTGCTTTAAAGTCTAAACAGCGCTATGGAGCCCGGGATGGAACATGGAGAAAAATGTCTCATGCACTATTTATTATCTTAAAATCCATGTTCTCTCCCAAGCTTCATACAATAGAAACTTTTGTAAGGCATTAATTCTGTGATGATACAGCACGCAGAGTAGAAAAACAGTGAACTGGGCTGAAACCATATTAGAGCAGCAAACGGTTGAAAGGATATCTTAATGCAAAATGTAATTATTAGAAAAAAAATCGGAGTAACTCACCTTCACCTTTCGGTCATCTTGCTCACAGTCGCGAGAGATATGGCCTTGATTACCACATGTATAGCAGGTTTTATCCTGTTCCCTGCATTCCCGTGCAATGTGGCCAGATCTTCCACAGTTGTAACATGACACTAATAAAACAAAAACAATAATTTTAGTAGCATAAAATCACACATCTAAAACCAAGAATCATCACAGTACTGAAAAATCTGATTACATCAGTAGAAGTTCGATACAGGTCAAACTTCAGTCTTTTAGAGAAACAGCTTCCTTTATAAACCAAACAAAAAACTTGTAATATTAGCATCAGAAACAAAACTTTCTTAATATAAAAATGTTGCACACCTGACCAAACATGTTATAAAAGATCTGAGTCAGGTGATCAGTTACTCATCTCGTTATTGATTTGAAAACTTCTATGATGTCTGGAGGAACTGAAATATGAAATAATTTCTACATATGCAATCAAAATGATTGAGCATGAACAAAAATATATAATCAAGATTAAATGTAACAACCGGTCATTTCTAACAATCGCTTCACAAAGCACTATGATGAGATACTTAGGCCCTTCCTAGGTTTTTTTGAATAAAATACATTTTGTGCACAAATTTACCTACATTAATTTTTAAAATGACATCCAATATGTCATAAATTATCAAAAAAATTTGTAACTATCAGTACCCAAGTATCATCAGTAACTTAAAAAAAATAAGTTTTCTCCAATAGCTGTTTCACAATAACACTAAATATGGATCACGTTTAAATTCTCATTCTGTTGCATTTGAAGCAAGTACCAATCATTTCTTTTAAATCTTACTTCATCATAAGTTAGACTATTAACTAATCACTGTGATTAGTACTTTCCACTATCTCAAAGGGAGAAACAAATTGGTTATTTTTGTTGTTTTTTTTAAGATAAAAGAAACTTCATGTACATATACATGTAAAATTGCTTCTTAACTGACTGAAGTAATTTTTTGGTTATTTCTACTTCTGTCTAAGTGAAGGCCTAACTCAGTAGTTCTGAGAATCTGGTGTACTCTATTATCAGTAAGTTTGATCTTAGATAAACACGAGTCACAACGAAGCTTTTTATCAGCAAAATCCAAATTCGCAAGGCAATGAATTGTGGTAAATAACTACAGTATTAAAGAAAAAAAAAGGGTGGGTGGGTGGAAATCCTTTGAAAACAATTTCTATACTTGTACCAAACATTTACATAGTAAATAAAAATCCTGATAAGTGTAATATTATGCCTACAGCTAATGATAATGATGGCTGTATCTCAACTCTTGCTTGAACATGACAGTACTGTAGTTGAGATCTTAAAGACCTAATGAAAATTATAGTACAGTCAAAAGAAACCATACAAGCCTTTTAGATTATTCTATAATGATTAGTTTCTGTGCAATTAATAACACTTTAATCTCTTTACATGTAATATAGGAAAAGAGTCCATTGTACATTTGGGTTAGATCAAATGTCATTAAACTATTCATCCGAACGTTTTATAACTCAAACTTTCACCGCAATGTGCCACAATTTTGAAATGTGATGAATTAATTACTGCATTAATACTAATAATGGCAATAAATTTGTGATTAGTAATCTTCTAATTGCATGATTCTAAAAACAAAACAGTGGATCACATCCTGGAAATGATAGTAAAACCATTAAAATAAATCATTATTCTAACTATCATTTATTTCATCCCAATGCCCTAGATTTTATTACTTCTTTCAATATTTTGAAATTAGCCTGTTCAACAAATTAGACAGCCACTTCCTAATATAGTTAAGTAAAAGGTTGAAGTTATAACAAAAATATTGAGAAAATGTAATACAAAGAAGGCTCCTCAACTATAACAGCCAGTCAAGAAATAAGCTAAATACAAAAGTAAAAATTAGTATCCTCTAAAAAGAGTTCAAATGCAGAACATAACAGTCAAGAAAAAATATTCTTATGAGCAAGTGACCTTAATATTCAAGTAAGAGGACATTCCACAAATTTAAATCCATGCTTTACTTTATTTGCAGTTATAAAATTACCACTTCAATTACTTAATACACTCCCACGTTGTACATCTTTACTAGTTTGTTTTTAAACTCTGAAGTACATTAATTTTACTGAAACAGATGCAAGATTCGTAGACATATAGCTTCATCTTAAACTATAACAGTTTTTTTACCTCGCTGGGCACTACGACCACCCCGAAAGCCACCGCCACCACCACTACCACCACGTCCTCTGTATCCTCCTCCACTTCCTCTTGCATCTCCTTGTGTACACTCTCGAGCAAAATGTCCAGTACGGTGGCACTTATAACACTCACTGGAACTCATGATGGACTGTAGAATAATGAATTTGCCTATACTAACATTACTTTGTTGAAAATGTGTATTAGCTCTTCTGTTGCTCTTTACTAAATCCAAGGAACATTTGTTACATCAATATGCCTCAGGTTACAATCTTTAAATGGGTTCTCAGATTAGACCAACAGAGGAATGGGATTTTGTTATTAAATAAAAACTTCAGTCTTCTACTTCCATTAGATATAAATGCACATAAAAGCTTAATATTGTTTTAATACAATTGTCACAGAGGGTTGGATTCTAATGGGATTTTTGTGCAGCATTAGGTTGCACTCTTTGCAACATAAAATTTTGAAACCATACCTTTTTGGTGTTTTTTTTTTAGCTTTTGAACTTTGCTGTAAAATGCTATTTCATAAAAACAAAGGATGCACACTTTTGTCTTATTTATTGTGTGCACAAAACTTTGTCTTCTAGTTAAGCATAAGCTACATAATATTGACCCTGAATTTTAGGGTAAGAAGTCCTCAAGCTTACCACTGAGCCACCAGGGGACTACAAATATTTCTAAGTTTTTTTTCCAATAAAACTATAATTCTTTGTCTCTTAATAACACCATTAAAAATTCTACTATCACTGACATGCACAAAAGAAGAAACTAAAAAATAGTATACCAATGTAAAAACCAGAACCCTTTTAATATTATTGATCAGAAGAATCCATTATATAGACCAATCAGATTTAACTTATATTTATTACCACCTTAAAGTCTAAACTTTTTTTGCTATGTTTTTATTTGATCAATGAAACAATTACCTAAATCTTAGTAAAAAAAAAAAAAAAAAAAGGTTAACTGTAGCTTTCAAGTAAATATAACATAATAGAAATATAGCATCAACAAGAAAAATCAGAAACTATATAACAAAAATTCAGGCCCATAATTATTGACAACTATTTCTTAAACCAACAATCAACCTTGAAATGTGAATTTACCAAACTTTGTGAAATCCCTTAAGTATAGAAAAAAATGTTGCAAAGAATGGGTTTGCTAGTTGGATTAATTTCCAATCGGAACAAAAACATTTAAGACCAGAATGGAAGGTGTGTACACACTAGCTCCCTTGGCTGTTCTTTTCAGGAGAATGTAAGCTGTAACATAAGTATTAGTTTATGGTATCAAAAATTATGGAAGACAGAATATTATAAAAATATCCCCAAAAAATACAAATAATTTTTACTTAAGTGCAAGCCTTCACACCCACATGCTTAGCTAAAAAAACAACAAAAAACATTTAATAATTGTAACTTAAAAAAAAACAATCAGGCAAACCATTCTACTAATTAATAACTACAGAGAAATACTGTTAAATGTCTGCATCGTGTCTTCCAGGACATGTACTTTCAACCTTTTCATTCCACCAGCGTGACTCCTCCACATTGATACCTTTCTCATCAAAGCCTGCATGCAGTATTTCTAACAGTCTCACCATAGAGCTTAAGAAAGACTGTTTTATGGATTTCTTCTTAATAGTGTATAACATATTTGTCAGGGATTATCTTGAATTTAGCAAGCTTATTTATTTATAAATGTAAAATATTGAATTTTTTTAATTTTACAGTGCATAACAACAGCAATTAACAAAATGTAATAATTCTGAACTTTAGTGACTAGCATTGTTAAAATATGCAACAAAGACATAATACAAAAAAATGTAGGCTTCTTAACAAATTTCGATCTTAAAACTTAATATAAGATGACAAAGATACAAAAAATTGTATGCTTTATAAACAAGCTATTTTCTCCTTTATTATGAACTACATTTAACTTATCCCAGCCAACCACCTTTTCTTTTTGTATGAGAAAAAATTACTTGGAACAAGCTGTAAGAAAGATGGGAGTTTTCTGTCATGGTTGATTTGAACTGTTTATAATATGTGCTTTATTGAGTTAACTTTATATCAAACTATCTGTAGTAATATTTGTTCTCCAATAATTCACAAGATACAGAAACAAGTATCACAGACATCAGTATTAGGCTTATTGTATTTTAATTAATTATTCTTTATTTAATTTAGTGGTCTTACCGAATAGAGTTTATAACAGTATTTCAACTGGACAATGTTCACCACATTCATTACCAATGACACATTTAGGTCAATACCAGAAATCAACAGGTTAATTGAGATACAACAAACCTATCACTAGTGGTTAGAACACCTCTAGTGACGAAGCATGATTATAATCAATCATATATGTTGTAAGACAATAGAAACTGGGTTTTAAGTTCCTTATTCCAATGAATATATAAACAGTATTTCCACCACACATTGTCTTAACATATCACTGATGCATTTTCTCAATACCAGTTGAAATACAAGCTTGAATTACTATTACATATTTCTATACTCAGAAAAAAGTAAGGGACCAACTAAAGAATGTAGTGTTAAATACAATAAGCTTATAACTGTTGTCTTAAAAAATATAATAATCACGCTTCACCGGCAAAGATGTTTACACCATAACAAATATGACAGTTACACAATCCTAATTATTAAGCTACTTTGACAAAGTAATCGTAAATGTTCTATTACTAAATATTCCAACTTCAGTTTTATTTCTTTACATGCACATACCCACTTACAAATACTTCAATTTTTTTAAACCACATAATTCACTTAACAGATCAGATTGGTGCCATTATAAACATACACTACTGGAGAACATCCCATATTGTACACAAGACAATGACGAAGAAGGCTAAATACTGACACTTAACAGATCAGATTGGTGCCATTATAAACACACACTACTGGAGAACATCCCATATTGTACACAAGACACTGACGAAGAAGGCTAAATACTGAATTTATTTTTGAAGCAAACTTGTCAGACTCGAGCTCGAGGTAAGTGAATGTCCACTTGATGAAAAAAACAACAAAAACACTCCTTTACAAACCAGTAATAATCTAAACCAAAACTTTAAATTTCTTGTAACTTTAGAGTGTTGACAAACTTTTCTTCAGCGTAGTTGCACGGGATTTGCAGAGCCAGCTTCCGATTTTCAATTAGGATTTACTTAAAATATGATAAATACGCCTTCTTGTTACTGTTAGGCCTAGGATGTACCACATCCATTCTTTACGTCGGATATCCGAGAACTTTACCCTCCCACAATGCATTGTCTGCATAGCAACCCAGGTAAAGGGGCAAATAAATGGCATGACGAAGGGGAAATTTCTTTAATTCTGTACACTTGCCCACTGCTGTCTAGACTTGTATCTGTAACGATTATTTATATTTGTGATATTTTGTTGTTCCAAACCTGCAAGTATGATGTGAAAAAGGCCTGAACTTTTCTTCTATTTGATACCCTGAAAAGGGGGAGTAGTGTGTTGTGGCTGAAAGCTATCAACTGTAGAACACAGGAAGCAAGCTGTGAGAACCAAAGTCTGACTATGTGTTTTCAGCTCATTTTATATCATGTAAATAGTCTTCCAAATTTTTTAACACAAGCAACGTAACTGTCCATGAGTTAGCAGGGTGCTGGTAGGGACAAGAATCAAGCCCAATTAATAACTACTCAATATCTCTAATGCTTCGGTTGACAGCTCCTCCATGTATTGACAAGACACGGCAAATGATAATTTGACTATTAAACTATGAATGATGATTGAAGAATTTGCACAGCAGTTTCAGCAGTAACAGGTGTATACAGTAGAACTATATAAATTGCATACATGCAACTGTACTCGCTTTGCTATTGTTTGCCTTTTTGTCAAGATTCTGATCTTGTAACCAGACAAAATCCCATGACTGTAACGTCACATTGACCTCAAAAATGTGTAACTTGTAAAAATTTTGCAAACTAGTTGCTATTAACACACCAATTTTGAATAATAAAATAGTTTATTCTCAATAACAAGTTATCATGCAAATTAAAATACAAATTGACTTAGCATAATGGATCAAGTCTGCATCCAAACATAGGGTCAAATCTGTGTAAGAGGTTAATTCTGTATAACGTATGGAAAAATCAATAACTGGGGGATAAAAAGCTCAAAATTTTCATTGTGTATTAGCCATAAAACTAAGCAAAAAAATTTATATTTATTGAAAAACAATGTTTACTGTAACTTCTTAAGTTTAAACATATTATAAGATATATATCAACCCATATTTTAACTTCTTAGGTAGAATTAACGTGTTAATCATAATGCAGTGCAGTCCTTTTTAGTATCGACCAACTATGCAAAATTCGGCGTTATTCAAACTGTGTTGTATATAAAATAAATACATCCTTTTCGTTTAACTTCAACCCTAACGTCAAACTAAGTTAAAATTATTGAATACTGTTAAACTATCACTATAGGATAGGTATATACTATTATTACAATATTGGTATTGGTGAACTTGCGTATCTTAACTTTCTGCGTTTGTAATAATACTAATATAAAGAATTATCACTATTTTTACCCTTAGTGATTTACATTTTAAAGTATACTATACAGAACGTAAGTTAGCATACAAAAGTAAGGCTTTTAAAAGTTACAGGTCTAAAACGTTAAGCCAACAACTTAAGCCTTATCATGCAGTTAATAGGCCTAACGAGGCCTAAATCGGTATTGGATAAAGAACCTATTCAGTACCAAACGATTTCCAAAGGACCAAGTTGAAATTATACATAAAAAGGGAAATTATCAACTTCTTTTATTATTTGCTCATGTAGATTTTTTTCACATTTAAAAGTCTTAGAAAATGACAATACTTTTCATTACTAACTGCCGAAATGTAAATTCAATAAATACAACTATTTACTTACCTACAGAAATCACACAAATCTCTCAACGAACTTGTTCCAAAATGGAAGAAATGCCACTTTCTGATAACGCGCCTCACACGTGGGACTTTTGCACACGAACCTCTAAAATCACCAAACTGCCATCTAGTACTGATAATTTGAAATAATTTCAAGGTCTCCAGGACATGCAACCTGTTTTAAGTAAATATTTCCTGAAAGTGTTTTCAGCATTTTCTTTCAACTAATTATACCATGACTTTACAAAAACAAATAATTGGAGCATGTTAGAATGTTTTCAAACTTTCAACTAGTACCATTAGAGTGCTAATTTAGGATTAAATGATATTTCAAAATAGTATATATTGATGGATATATTTTTATAAATGCTCTTAACAATAAATATCGGATACACTGGGAATTATAACCAGCATCGTACTTCTAGAATAACAGCAGTTTGTCCAAATGTTTAATCTATTTAACCTAAACTACGTAAATGTATTCACACACTTGCTAAAATTCGTAGGGAGAGGTAAACAAAACATTATAAAATGCAAAATTTGAACTGAATCATATACACTAGTGTCATCTGGTGAGAGTTAAATAACTTTTAACACAAATATTATGTTAATTTAATGGAACGATTTAGGTTTAAAATTGTAACGGGTTTCAGTGCATCAGAAAACAATTACATGGATTGCAAAAATTAAAAAAATTTTGTTCGTTTGTTTGTTTTAGAAAATATTTATTTCTATAAACGTACTATTTTAGTTAAGTTAGGTATATTTTTGTGCTAATCGTCAAATAATTTTGCTGACAAGTGAGACAAAAGACCACTTTAAAATTATTTATTTACTGCCCAAAATAGTGGTTAATTTCTAATTCTGATTTTATGCAAAATATAAATTTTCAAGGCATAATAAAGAGAAGGTATTATTAGTTTAAAGTCGTAAATATTTTGTTACGAAATCACTACGGTAATATTGCACAACATCGGTAAAAGCAAAAGCTGATAAAACTTACTTTGAAGCTTATGTATTATAATCCAAATATAGGCTTATGTATGTAGTTTTACTTCATTCAAATTAAACTAAAAATATATTAAAAGTAAAATACGTATTCGTACTTTTTTGAAGAAAAATTATTTTCATAATCCTGTCAATGCAAGCTTTAAACTATTACCATGGTGCTGTCATCTATTGAGAGTTATATACATTCAATGTAAAACTTTTTGAAACTTTCTGTTTTTTGCGAAAAATATGATCGTTTTAACAACCAACTGAGAGTTAAAGAATTGATTTATAATTTAAATATTAAAATAAAACTAACAAGATTTAAATCATATATTCATTTAGGTTTACTTAAGTTATTATTTAGTTGATTTCTATGTAAGATATATCACAATAGA
>NW_013667265.1:43982-46598 GCF_000517525.1 Limulus polyphemus | reverse complement strand
TTACTTAAGTTATTATTTAGTTGATTTCTATGTAAGATATATCACAATAGATCACCGCAGAGTGAATAACATCTTAATCAAGAAACAATAAAAAAGTTTTAAAATGTTTTGAAATAAAAATACACCAAACAAATTTATCAATTAAAGCTCCATTAAGATTAACTTCTTAGCATCGAATAGCTGAGATAGCTTGGAAATATAGTGTGAAACTAGATATTGCGCGAGTTGTCTAACTTATTATAAACTAATAAATTTAATATTGTAAAATTTGTCATTCAAAAGATACGGATGAATTTTAGTTATAATATATACTTATTTTACAAAAAGAATACAGGATTTCTTGTTAACTAGAAAAAAAAACCTCATGAAAACAAACAGTTGAAATTGAATGGTTTTATAAAGACAATTTTTGCTGCATTGGCGCCGCCTGGTGGTGGACTTATACAGTAGGTATAATGTCTAAATATCTTTATCCAGAAAAGCGACAGAATCAGGATATATATGTATATATATATATATATTATTCAGCATAAAGAGTTTAACAATGCTGAAAAACATGGTATTATTAAGTTTGGGCTTCAATTAATTTTGATGAGAAAGTATGTGGCATTTATCTTTCTTCCGGTTTTAAATAATTTAATTTCACACTTTCGACTTTTTTTTTTCAGAGCCAACAGTAAAAATCTTTAATGTCTGAATGTACAAAATGTAGACATTTTATTTCACGTACTTTTATTATATCTGTTATAATAAATCTCAGAACCTTGCGGTGGCTCAGTTCTGAGATAATGCTAAAATTCGGGGTTCGATGCTTAAGAACAAACACAAGATTTCATAGAATTAGTGTTTAGTAAGCTTCTTCACATTCCCACTTGTATGTGAAAACATACCATTCAGTTTTATTAAGCGCTAATTATAGTAAGCCCCCCTCCCCCTCCAGTGGCACAGCGGTAAGTCTGCGGACTTCCTACGCTAGAAACCGGTGATGGCCAGAGCCCATTTTAAGCTTTGTGCTTAATTACAAACAAACAAAACAAAACAAAAAATATAGTAAGTTACAAAGTTTTTGATTGGACAAAGTCTGCTTTGATGTTTGGTTAGAATAATGCCAAAATACCCTCTACATAGAATATGTTACAAATTACAACCAGTCACCGTGCCTGCTCGCATTTTTAGCTACGAAAGCGTTATAATATATACCGGTCATCTCCACTATTCGTCGGTAAGGAGTAGTCCAAGAGTAGGCGGTAGATGGCGCTGACTAGCTGTCTTCCCTTTTATTTAGCTCAGGTGATCCTCCAGTTGCTTTACGTGAAATTCAACACAAGCTATTAAGACCTATAATCTCAAGGACACCGTAACAATACGTGTGGTAATTAAAGATACCCATTGGGCTATCTGCGATGTACCTTTCGCGGGTATCGAAACCCGGTTTTTAGTATAATAGACCTTCAAAGTTACCACTGAGTCAATGGAGGACAGGTAATTAAACTATCTCTTATTTCAATAAGAGTCAAAATAAAATGATCAATGCCTTGTTGTGAGGACCAATCGATCCAACCCCTATAGTTTTTTCGTCTCTGGTTGGAGTCACGAGTTTAACTGAATCGATCCAACCTTACAGTTTTTTTGTCTCTGCAGTTAAACTCGTGACTCCAACAATCACAATCCAACTTTTATAGTTTTCCGCAGCATTAATCTTACTAAACAATCGTGAATTTATTCATTCTCGGACGGCACAGTGCGTCAACATTTCAAATTCAGAATGTCAGGCGTTTGTTCTTTGATAATATTTCCGGTCGTTAGACCACCTGGCTTTGAAGGATTTTCAATTCTTCGTGACATTTTGTAAGATATAAATTTTTCTTTTTCACGCATAGCTACTGTACAAGGGCTATCTACGTATAGTTAACCCTAATCTATGACTAATAGACTAGAGAGAGAGCACCTATCTAGCCAACAGCACCCACCACTAGCTCTTGTCTGATCGAATAGTGGGATTTGATAGTCCCCCTTAAATAGCGCACCCACGCCCCTAAAGTGTGAAACGAGGTACTGAAGCAGAGGGTTTGTTTGTTGTTGTTTTTATTTCGCGCAAAGATACTCGAGGACTATCTGTGTTAGCCTTCCCTAATTTAGCAGTGATAAGCTAAAGGGAAGGCAGATAGTCAATACCATCCACCACCAACTTTTAGGCTACTCTTTTACCAATGAATAGTGGGATTGTCCGTCCGGTAAAAGAGTAGCCCATGAGTTGGCGGTGGGTGGTGATAACTAGCTGCCATCCTCTAGTTTTTCTCTAGCTAAATTAGCGACGGCTAGCGCAGATAGCCCTCGTGTAGTTTTGCGCGAAATTCAAAACCAAACCAAAACAATCTCGAGTTTAAAATAATTTTCTTGGAACGAACTTGCAGTTCGTGTTAAAAAAAAAAAAGAGTTGTAAAATTATATCAGAAATTTGTTTTTGATTTAATGAAACCAATTTATTAGTTTGTTTTAAAGCAGCAAAAACACGTTGGGCTATCTTTTGTGCCCACTGCGGTAAATAGAACACCTGATTTGGCTTTGTAAAGTTACCATTGTTCCACTGGGGGGGGGGGGGGGGGAAAAAAAAAC
>NW_013667265.1:32904-42920 GCF_000517525.1 Limulus polyphemus | reverse complement strand
GTTGGAGAAAACTTTTGGCCCCCTTGGGAAAATAACACACCTGATTTGAGTTTTGAAAAATTACAATTTCCCCACGGGGGGGGGGGGGTGAAAATAGAACTTAGCGTGATTGTATCAGCGTGAAAAGCGTTACTGGCTATTTGTCGCCTGACGTTGTGTTATTTTGGATTTGATCCGGAAGATATTTCTTGAAATATTCACTTGTCAATGATATTATTGATCAACCACTATTTTGTGTAGATTCAACTGAACAAAATCATTTAAGTTGCAATATTTTTTGAAGTATTTACTAATGCGTTTATCGCCAAAAACTCTCAGTCAAACGTGACGTTTGAGACTACTGAACGGGTCAAGATCCATGTCAGAGGTCACAAGGTTCAAACATAGAGGGCGAGCAACCAATCAGCAGCACCTGCTGCCTACTTTTAACTGAATAGCCCGTAATTAACTGTCACAGTTATAACGCTCCCACAGCTTTAGGTGAGGACCATGTTCAGAAAGATATTGCGACTCGAGCCTAATACTTACGATACGCAGCCTTATCGATGGGTTTTTAATCACTATTAATCAAGTTGTGAAAATTACAGGCTTCCATTAATGATAATCTCAACGTAAGATGTTGAAAATCGTGTGGACTAAAAGAATTAGGCTTGAGAGAGAGAGAGAGAGAGAGATTTGGAATAAAGAGTTATAACGCTAAATATCGGGTTTCGATATCCGTGGTAGCCAATTGTGTAGTTTTGATCTAAAGAAATAAACAAACAAAAACAATAGTGAATTTAATCATTTTCTTAAAACAATTTCCCTTTTTTTTAAATTTCTATATTACTCAATAGTTCATACGTTTGTTAAAATGTTAAAAACTCAAACCAGTTCTATTTTTCAGATATCAGTGACCTGCTACAATAGGCCAAGACAACAAGCATTATAAGGGTTTTATACTGACCTAAAATTGGACTATACATTTAGAATATAAAAGACAATAACACAATGCTTACGATTCAAGTACTTCGTTATCTTTTGTGGTAGACCCTTATTGGCTAGTCACGTGGTTCACTCAGAGGCAAACAAAAAGACTCCTAACCGTATTCTGATTGGCTAGGGAAGAATTTCTTTAAAAATGAATAAAATCTGAGTTTACCGATAACGAATTTATACATGTATATATTAGACATCGGAATTTCGATTATACCAAGGATTAATTATTAATAAATTCATAAATTATTTACAAATGAAAACAACAACATAGAGTTCGTTTCTTCCTAAATAGGTGAAGTCTGTAAAATTACATATTCCTTATATGTAAATAAATATATATTTCATTTAAAAAGATTTATTGTAGACATACACATTATTTATGTGTACAGAATGTAATTATTACAATCTTAAAATTGGGATATGCGTTTGTTTTTTTTTGGTTCATAAAGATATCGAAAAAGCAAATGGGATTGGCAACAGTATCGACGCAATATCACACGCAATCTGCTCCTTATGTGAACAGGAAAAAAAAACACACTACACGTTTATTCTAAGTTCGTGCTAGAACTGATTACATATGGTGACGTTTGATTTGTTTTCACTTGTGTCGGCAAGTTGCTGAAAGTACAAATAGAAGACTTGGACCGTATTGAACTGATCGTACACCCATAATGGAGGGTTTTGTCGGGATTTTAGTGTTCATTGTTTATTAATGCTTTTGATCTCACGAAAGGTGAGTTCTCACAAGCACTTCACTTCGAAGCTAAGCCTATATCCTACGTTTTTTTTCCCCAATCACTTTACCTCGACGCTAAGCCTATATCTCACGTTTTGTTTTTCATTGAACGACAGCCATCTTTTTTTCCTGATGGATAAGAATATATATACTTCACTGTACAGTTTATACAACCACGTTCACGTGTGTAACACCATTAAAAAACCGATAAATATACTGTAAATAAATGTGCATGTCCATATGCATTACACTTCAGATGTCATCATTCATCG
Source organism: Limulus polyphemus (assembly GCF_000517525.1). NCBI lineage: Eukaryota > Metazoa > Arthropoda > Merostomata > Xiphosura > Limulidae > Limulus > Limulus polyphemus. The sequence goes on along the minus strand of NW_013667265.1, from coordinate 40,934 downwards.
ATCATTTCTCGTGCCAATCTCGTGCACTGTGTTTGTCATTCAGTTGTATATCCGAGCTTACTAATTACTAAGACAGCAATTACCAAAACACGCACGAAATAACTATATGCAAATAAATGGATTTGATACGTTTGAAGATATCCCAATGTTCTGTTTTTAAATTTATTCTTTTTGGCGTACTTATTTATTTCAAGCTTTAATGGCCAAGTAATATCAAGATATAATGGCTGTAACTTGTCGTAACCTAGGAAACGATGATGCCTTCATTTCTGTTGATATTCTTAATATCTCAGTACAAGTGGTCATTATTTGGTTAGAAGTTCAATGTGAACAGGATGTATCCAGCTGTGATCGAGGCTTAATCTTGCCCTTAGGCTAGTGCGGGTGGTGACTTTCCATATGTATGCGCCGGGTGTGGCCGAGAGATTAGTATGCTCAAGGATTAATCTTCGTATCCCGTTGATGTAAAAACGTTCTCCAACATTTTGGGCTGTGGATGGACTGCCCAAAAGTTAATGGTGCGTGCTATTGACCACAGTTACCCCCCCCCCCCTCTATCCTGTTAGTACGTTTACGCGCAGATAGTTCTTATATATAGCTTTTCGCGAAAATTCTGAAACAAACAAACCCCGTGCTCGTGACCTGCGCACTAGAAAAGTCTTAATCTTACGATTTGGCAGGAACTTGCGAGCGAATATTCGGGGAAAACGATGTCTGACGTGCTGTATATGTGTAGAAATAAGCACGCGGGGAAAGGTTATTTCCCCCGTTTTGATAATGTGTGTAGTTAGGCCTTCTGGAAAGTGAAACAGGGATTGAACTTAAATTGTCTTGATCGACAGCAAGCGGTCCTGTCAGCGATACTGTTTTATACCCAGTTCATGTTTTTCCATTTATTTGTTTTTTGTTCTTTACGAAAGTAGAGAAGCCAACCAAAAAGTGGTAGGAACTGTTTTTTTGTTGCGAAGATTGCGAGCTACTATTTCGTTTCGCAAATAAAGCCAGTCTTCGTTTCTTTTGGCTAAGCCTAACGAAACCCTGATTATATTTTCTTCGGAGTTCCCGTTTTGAGATTTTAATACTTCCCTGTTGGTTTCTGTGTTACCTTAGCAAGGGCGGATTGGCATCACATGCTGCGTACTGGCTAAAGATTTATAATCCGTCCCTGGTATCGATAAGCATTTACAAAATTGATGGTTTTTCTTAGTTCTAAAAGCATGCTAAGAGTGGCCCTCGTGATATTTCCAATTTTTGTGTAAAGTACAATAGGTAAGTCTTCAACTCGTCGTTTTAAGCCTATTATAGGCTCGTTAAGACTGCATAAAAGTACAAATTCAAGCTTAGACTGCATCAATAAAGATAAACAGGGAACAAAAACCTTTTTTTTCAGTATAAGTGGTATCAACAGATCATTAAGAAGTTAAGATAACTTTTTAAAGACAAAACTCAATTATCAAAAGGTTTTTGCAAAGCCTCTTGAATTTTAAATTAATATATAAGAAAGACAACCAGAATTCGATGGAGACTAGCACCAAAATAAAGTATAAGCGTATGTGAGTTTGAGGTCATGATTTTAAGAACAGAATATTACAGATTATTTGTTGTTAAGCCCAGAGCTATACAATGGGCTATCTGTGCGGTGCTCACCGCGGGTATCGAAACCCGATTTTTTAGCGTATAGACATTCTGTCACTTTTTAGCTGTGCAAATATACCAATTCCAAATATAACTTGTTTGTTTCTTTGAAGTTAAGCACAAAACTACACAATGGGCTATCTGTGCTCTGCCCACAACGGGTATCAAAACCCGGTTTAGCAGACATACCGCTGTGCCACTGGGGGGGGGGGGGGCTCAAAATATAAACTTTTAGAAATGTATGGTATCATTTAAATTCACGTTCGACAACTTATAATTTAAGAGCCATATAAAAAGCAACCTTTTGTAGGGATAGTTCATTAAAAAAAGAGGATAAATAACATAGCAAAAATAATAGAAAAAAAAAGTTATCAACTATGAAATCTCCTGAATCTGCGAACATGGCCAGGCACTTTTATAAGACGTACGTTTTTTTTTGTAAGTGATAAAACTGTAGATGTTGATCCTTTCAACAGTATACCTCACTTAAATCGTAACGTTTGGAAACATCATAAAAACTTCTCGTTTCTTGAGTTTCATGTATCAGTCTTTAACGTCAATAAAACTCATTATCTTCTGAAGTCTCGAGCGCGCATGTTTATCTTGATATTAAATCGTTATTTTGCATTAACTAAAATATAAGGATTTGTGTGCACTGTTTGTTTGTCCAGTGAACGAATCCAGACCAGAAGGAAGACTACCAGTCGGCTTGAAGTGGACACCGAATAGCGGGATTTACTGTTACTCTTATAACGCGCTCACGATTGAAAGCGCAATTTGTGTGTAGCTAGAAGCCTAAAACGAAATATTATCACTGTTAAGATATAATAATAAAAATAATTAGCACGAGGTAAGTTCGTTTGTAAGCACAATGGGCTATCTGCCCTTTGCTCACTTTAGGGACTAAACCTCGAATTTTAATGTTATAAACCCTCAAGTTAAACGTTGACCCACTGGGAGGCAATAATAAGTATTCATGAAAATAAAGCACAAACACACACACACACACAAAAAGATGAAACATGGGAACTAAATTCTATGGTTAGGTTTGTTTTGTTTGTAGTTAAGCCCAAAGCTATACAATGGGCTATCTGTGCTGGGGTCACCGCGGGTATTGAAACCCGATTTTTTAGCGTTATAGCGTATTGACATTCTGTCACTTTTCAGCTGTGCAAATATACGAATTCCAAATATAACTTGTTTGTTTCTTTGAAGTTAAACCCAAAGTTACACAATGGGCTATCTGCCCACTCCGGGTATCGAAACCCGGCTTATAGCATTGTAAGTCCACAGACATTCCGCTGTGCCACTGGAGGGCGTCTGGTTAGGAGTACTGTTATAAAATATAGACGATTTTACCAATTTTATTATGGTGTCTCGTTAAAACGGATTAAAAATAAGACTGCAATTACTGTAAAAGGTTTCTATTTACTGCCGATAAATCTCTTGTCTTTTTCCTCTCTGCAAAAGTTTTCGATCACAGTAATCAACTTAAACTTTTCGCAAGGTCTCTGAAAAATTACTCGAAACGAGTAAAAATGTATGCAGTATATATATATATTAGGTTTTAATGTTTCATCCACTATGTAGTCATTTATTTTATTCAGAAGCTTTTAGCTTATTTATTGTTGAGTCCTATTTTTAACTCCGACCTTTAAAGTGTCTGTTGCATTATACTCTTTGGTATACAGTAATTTCGTTCCATCTATATTTCCTGCAAACTGGAAAGTGTTGGAATAAAAATAAGGAATACATTTAGGTTTTAAAACGTTTTGAGTGCTCGTTCTTCATTGGTTCGCGCTCGTGTTAAGAACCTGTTATCATACAGAGTGCAGAAAATAATATGTATTGGGAAATATCCAAATAGCAAATAGAATTTTTAACTATGCTATTTTACGTTCACAACATTCGTCCTGTGCACAAACATGTAAGTGCATAAAACATGAAGAAAAGATTCTTGTAAGCCACTGAGAACTCCCACCATGTTGTATGTTGTCATGGCTACGGTGTATGTTTGACAGCAAGTACTATATGTTGTCATGGGTACGGTATTCATTTGACGGGAAAAATCCAAAAATGATGAACTTGTTGACAAAATTGTCCAGAATTTCAGAACTGTGCAGTCGTAATCGTCTTTAGATTGAACTGCTCTAAGTTACTTATGTATGACGCTCTGAGTTACTTATGCATGACGCCCTAAGTTACTTATGCGTGACGCTCTGAGTTACTTATGTATGACGCTCTAAGTTACTTATGTATGACGCTCTAAGTTACTTATGCATGACGCTCTAAGTTACTTATGGATGACGCTTTAAGTTACTTATGGATGACGCTCTAAGTTACTTATGCATGAGGCTCTAAGTTACTTATGTATGACACTCTAAGTTACTTATGCATGACGCTCTAAGTTACTTATGTATGACGCTCTAAGTTACTTATACATGACGCTCTAAGTTACTTATGTATGACGCTCTAAGTTACTTATGGATGACGCTCTAAGTTACTTATGGATGAACATGACGCTCTAAGTTACTTATGCATGAGGCTCTAAGTTACTTATGCATGACGCTCTAAGTTACTTATGCATGACGCTCTAAGTTACTTATGCATGAGGCTCTAAGTTACTTATACATGACGCTCTAAGTTACTTATGCATGAGGCTCTAAGTTACTTATGTATGACGCTCTAAGTTACTTATGTATGACGCTCTAAGTTACTTATGTATGACGCTCTAAGTTACTTATGCATGACGCTCTAAGTTACTTATGCATGACGCTCTAAGTTACTTATGCATGAGGCTCTAAGTTACTTATGCATGAGGCTCTAAGTTACTTATGCATGACGCTCTAAGTTACTTATGCATGACGCTCTAAGTTACTTATACATGACGCTCTAAGTTACTTATGCATGAGGCTCTAAGTTACTTATGCATGACGCTCTAAGTTACTTATGCATGAGGCTCTAAGTTACTTATACATGACGCTCTAAGTTACTTATGCATGAGGCTCTAAGTTACTTATGCATGACGCTCTAAGTTACTTATTTAAGACGTTTTTTTTTTCGTAGAACCACCTTTTAATTTCTTTCTGACATATGTTTATTAGTCTCCATAGGTCCACTGAAATGTTTTTTTGGTTTGGTTTGTTTTGAATTTAGCAGCGAAAAACTAGAGGGAAGGCAGCTAGTCATCACCACCCACCGCCAACTCTTGTGCTACTCTTTTACCAACGAATAGTGGGATTGATAACGCCCCCACGGCTGAAATGGCTAGCATGTTTGGTAGGACGAGGATTCGAACCTACGATGCTCAGATTGCGAGTCAAGCGCCCTCTAATCACCTGGCCATCCTGGGCCACTTTTGTTTCTATTTCTATTTAAAACAGCAGTAACTAAGTCTGTATAAAAATTTCATCGTTGTATCTCTGGGATAGATCACAAAATTACTCGTGGTGGGCAGAGCACAGATAGCCCTTGTGTGGCTTTGTGCATAATTAAAAACAAACAAACAAACAAGATCACAAAAATCGTCAGGTAGCACTGTACTGCGGGAAAACAAGTCGTATATAATTTGTAACAACAAAACAAAAAGCCAATATTTATACCCCCACAACTGTTAAATATTTGTATAGTGGTGAATTTATATTTTATATATTATTATTATTATAATATATTAATTAAGCTACAAAGTGTCGTATTCCCGTCGTGGTTAATTTTTTTTACCAGTTAAATTTAATTTTAAATCATATCACATAAATAACAACTTTCCCTACAGATGGCACCTCAAGCAAACTTTGTAACTTGTCGGTGAGAGTTTATGTTTTCACTAAAATAAAAGCTGAACAGTCGTGTGTTTTCTATAATACTCACGTATAACTGAACACACAAGGTTTCTTTATCAACAGATTTTTAAAATAATCTTAGATAGTATCTGAGAATCGTTTACGTTGACTTTAATTCTGACACTACACATCCTCGTTACACCTGTAAATTGCTGTCGTCTTTAAGACTGTTGTAATGTGTACTGTTAGAAGGTTATCTTTGCCATTGTCCGAGTGTTAGTATTTCTGAGTACATGACGTGATCTAAGCCTAAGGCCGACAGTTTATTTATTAATAGCATTTATTAAGTATATGTTATTTTTTTATTCTACTTTAAACGTGTTTTCGTTTTTTTCTCTAAGAAGTGTTAATCCGTTTCCACGCTCAGAGAAGTGATAATAACTTTTCCACATTAAAAAGAGTGATAATCCGTTTCCACATTCAGAGAAGTGATAATAACTTTTCCACACTCAGGAGGGCGTTAATCCGTTTCTATACTCAGAAGAGTGCTAATCCGTTTCTATACTAAGAAGGGTGCTAATCCGTTTCTATACTAAGAAGGGTGTTAATCCATTTCTATATTCAGGAAGGTGCTAATCCGTTTCTATACTAAGAAGGGTGTTAATCCATTTCTATATTCAGAAGGGTGTTAATCCGTTTTTGTACTATATTTTACTATAAGAATTTACTATAACAATAATACAAGATGTATTATAATGTGCGGTTTATATAACACACTTCCGTTATGTATAACACCAAAGTGTAAGGGTTATATATATGGCTAAACATATAAAGTATGCTTGATTGTTATACATATGTTAAAGGGTAAAATATATACATTACTCACAGGATAAGCTCTATAATATAAACAAGCAAGAGGTTTGTGCAGAAAGAAACTGGTTTTCTAAATTAGGCTTAGTTCCACATTTTTGGATTGGACATAGCTATATGGAAAGTATACTGTGCTGCGGATTGAAAGGTTCAAGTTTCGAGCTTTCATGTGTGAGACGGATATAACTGAGAAAATCAATCCTGCTTTTCGGTTCAGAGTAGTCGTGTAGGTGAAGGGTACTGTCGACTGTTTGCTCTCCCTCTGGTAGGCTGTTCTACTTCAGGAATGACTAAGCCTGATTTTTAAGGGCTCTGGCCTGGTCGTGTAGCTGAAGATGGTGTCACTTAAAGCCTCGTTCTGGTTGTAAATGCTAATAAATTTTACGTTTTCAACACTTTCCATCACAGAACTCGAAAATTGAAGAAGCCTTTTTTTTTAAACGTATACATTTTACTTTAGTGATCTAAAAATTACAGCTTTCTAGCACGTAAAAAAACAAAAACAAAACGAACAGCATCAAAATTAAAAAAAAACAACTTAACTTCTGTATTTTGAAATTTAACTCCTGTTCCACTAAATTTCATTTCCAGGAACATATTACAACATTCAGTATTATTATGATAACTATTTTATTTATTTCTTAATTCAAAATTTGAAAATGTTATTGTTTATTTGATTGTTTCTGAATTTCGCGCAAAGCTCCACGAGGGCTATCTGCACTAGCCGTCCCTAATTTAGCTGTGTAAGACTAGAGGGAAGGCAGCTAGTCATCACCACCCACCGCCAACTCTTGGGCTACTCTTTTACCAACGAATAGTGGGATTGACCGTCACTATATAACGCCCCCACCGGCTGAAAGGGCGAGCATGTTTGGTGGGACGGGGATTCGAACCCGCGACCTATAAATCCCGACACGGAGAGAGAGAGAGAGAGAAATATTCGAGTGTTCCCCAGATCCCCGCGAATCTTTTCAATACATAAAGAAACTATTTTAAAGGTGATGGCGGTAAATAACAAAAGTTTAATCAGATCTCAACTATGCGATAAGGGGTAGAAATGTCAGTTTTCACACAGTTTTAAATGCATGTAAAAGTTTCTTCCTACACAACATCTTTTCAGCTTCATGTATACATCAAAAAATTCCGAGCGAATCAAAGTCTTTCCTTATTTCAACATATATCATAATAGAGCTTATACTGGATCTGATGCACGTGTCCCTTTGAACTATTCAAAGAAATATCTACAGTCGTAAATGGTTTCCTAATCCCAGCCTGGCACGTTTTCAGAAGCTCCGTTTCAGGTAATTTTACCGATTTCGTTGTAGCTACGACGCGCTAGAGCGTGATAAAGGGGCCGTCTCTCAGTTCTTTAAGTTGTATTACTCGAGTCATCGGTCAGTGTAAAATATGAGTCACAATAATGGTAACGTTTTCATGAACACACAAGTTATCTTTAGAATAATATCCAACACTATAAGCTTTGGCATATATGTCACGAACTAATTTTTTTCACGAGCTGTTTTTTTTTTCACGAACTGTTTTTTTTTTCACGAACCGTTTTTTTTTGTCTGAATGGCAACTTTTCAATTATTGAAAAAAGACAGGTAAGTAGTTTTGTTTCGTAAAAAAAAAAAATCGTTTTTTTGTATTATGTACGCTGTGACAGTTGCAGGGATCGAATCCCGAATTTTAACGATATAACCCTCAAGTTTTACCGCTAAGCCTATACGAAGGATAGAAAATAAA
>NW_013667265.1:30432-32038 GCF_000517525.1 Limulus polyphemus | reverse complement strand
GTAGTTTTGTTTCGTAAAAAAAAAAAATCGTTTTTTGTATTATGTACGCTGTGACAGTTGCAGGGATCGAATCCCGAATTTTAACGATATAACCCTCAAGTTTACCGCTAAGCCATCGAAGGATGAAAATAAATAAATAGGAAATATATAACTTGTAAGTTTGAGAAGTTTAATGGATCGTAACTGGCTGTTGGATGTCCGTTAATTCCCTTCATATAATCTACAAAGAACCTTTTTAACAATGGAAAACGTTAATAATGGTTGGAGACGGCTTGAATGGGTAACGAAGAAAAACTTTAATATAACTTTAACATAACAGCAAATGTACAACGTTTCGACAAGGTGAAGAAAGCCAGAATAAAACAAAAAGCGGATCATTTCATTAAAAACAAAAAAGTAAAATATACGAAAAATTAATATTAAGTCGTACGATAATATCGTCGAGAAGGTTTTGGTTGTAAAGGAACTCTGAACGTACACGATTAACATAAATAACGTTACGCGTGCACTCACGCGCATACTAAACCTTTTACTGTTCTAGAAACAATCAGTTATTTTCATTTCGTAACCTATTCTAAACTAGCTGGAGTACCCGTCCCCTGGACGCAAGTTATGTAAATTCATGATTAATGAAAGGTTATCTTAGGACATGAAAAATTTGCTTTTAGTTGTACAAAAAAAAAAAAAGAAAGAAAAAAACGCTCATAAAAACTGAAAAGCACAAAATGTGAATCCGCAACTTTGTTTGTATCTCCGCATGGACCCAATAAAGCTTTATGTCAAATTTGGTGAATATTCACCAACAGAGGGCGAAGCAGTGGTAAAAAAAGCGAAACTGAAAATTTGTATGTGCCCCCGCATGGAACTAATAAACCTCCATACCAAGTTCGGTGAAGGTCCATCTACACCCTGCGAAGTAGTTACATGGACGTACAACAGACAGTACTATTACATTTATATAGATATGTTTTTATTCATCGATATTATAAGTGTGACGTCACGAATAGTGGTATACAACGTAATGACCAGCGAAATGTCATGAAAAAACATATAAAAGGCCACTTGTTTTCCGTAATGCTTTCCTGTACTCGATGGCTCATCCTGTTAATTTATGATCGCCCTTTAACTCGATATTTATAGATTCATCGTAAGACCAAACCCACCAAGAGGGCGGGGAGGCCGGGGATATTTCCTAAGGGCCCACTTTCTCACCAGCGGACCCTTGAGATGGGACAAAAAAAGTGTACAGAATGTATCAAATTAATAAGGAGCATTTAAGCATCACTACAAAAATTATTCGGGGGGGGGCATACCAATTCTTTCTCTGAGCTCGTGATGGCTCTCGGGGATCCTCTGTAAATCGCAAATATCCACTGAGCTCATTCGGTTTGTTATTTGGATGATTTTAAACCAACGCTGTTCTAGTAGTTTACGTTTTTCTTATTAACCCAACCACATATTTAAACGTGGATTACTGTTTTATCACTGGAATTATTGTTATTACAGTCCCGATTTAGATCGAAGATCTAGTGAAGTAATTATAGTATTTTGGCACTTGTGTATAAAGTTAAAATCATAAATAATATTCAACGTTAAACTGATACAC
>NW_013667265.1:19759-29643 GCF_000517525.1 Limulus polyphemus | reverse complement strand
AAAACATTTTATTTAGGCCTATCTATGGCCTTCAAAAAAAGTTGACGACTCTACATGTTTCGACGTTGCAACGATTTTAATCTATTGAAATATTCCCCTAAAGGCGTCTCCTTTCTACTTTTCGTATGGTTGTATTTTCAATTACCGTTTCAGAGCAAAGCCACACTGGGATATCTGCTGCATTCCCGGATTTTAGCGTTGCAAGTCCGAAAACTTAGCGCTGACCAGTTTCAGTGAAAAATATACACAAATAAAAAGACCCGACATGGTCGGGTGGTTAGTGCGCTCGACTTGCAATCTGAGAGTCGCTAGTTCGATTCCCCGTCCCACCAACCATGTTCGCCCTTTCAGCCGTGGGGGCATTATCGTTTTGAATTGAGGGACTAAAGGGAAGGTAGCTAGGCAACAGCTTTTGATTCCCACCATTTAAAGTGATGGACTAGAGGGAAGGTAGCTAGTCAACAGCTTTTGATTCCTACCATTTAAAGTGATGGACTAGAGGGAAGGTAGCTAGTAAACAGCTTTTGATTCCCACCATTTTAAAGTGATGGCCTAGAGGGAAGGTAGCTAGGCAACAGCTTTTGATTCCTACCATTTTAAAGTGATGGACTAGAGGGAAGGTAGCTAGGCAACAACTCTGTGGTTACTCTCATCTGCCGAGTATTAGCATTTAACTGAACCTGAAGTTTTATAGTCCGACGCGTTAACCACTGGGCCACGCTCAGGCTTATAGTGACAGTGATATTTAAGTTTGTTCTGTCGAGCTACCGTTTGAAAGGTCTCCAAAGTACGTGCAACACGATATAATATCACCATCATCCAGATAATTAAAACTGTGGTGAAAAGCATATAATTTTAGTTTAACCTTTAGTCTAAGTTACACTCGGAATTTTTAACCCGAAAACATAACCCTAAAATCATGCAAGCTCGTGTTTATAGAATTTACTCGTTTTTATGTAAAATACATATCCCCTCCCCAGCTGGAATTAGTGGGGTTAATTGCAGTATTGATGGTATATATATATTTTTTTAATATTTGTATCTGACTCATACGTCATTAGGGACTATCTAACCAACAAAGTAATGGACCCACAAGCAATTTTATGCTTAAATAGTTTAGTAAAAAATGTTTAAAAAGCGATTTGGACTTAACTCATGTTTAATCTCCCTTGCTTATAATTCCCCCTCCCTCCCATGCTATACGAATAAGTTTGTTTTTATCGATGTATAATTGAACACGAGAAGAAGAATGACCAATTTCCGTGTTTTCTAGAAGCAGAGATTTAACTTATACAACCGACAGTTTTACGTTGCCAGTTCACTGTGATAATTGAATAGATGTGCGTGCGTCTGGTGGAGCTAAATTAAAAAAAAAAAAACTTTTCAAGAGAAAAAGTTTAAAGTGTTTCTCTTGAAATTCTAAACTTTTTTTTTTTAATTGGATCCCTTATTTTGGTCTCCGAAATGAAACTTTCCTGGACATAATATAGATCGTTTGTGTGTTCATTTTGTTTTAGAGCAAAGCCACATTGGGCTATCTGTTGCCCCCCCAGTGGCACAGCGGTATGTCTGCGAACTTACAGCGCTAGAAACCGGGTTTCCATACCCGTGGTGGGCAGAGCACAGATAGCCCATTGTGTAGCTTTGTGCATATATTCAAACAAAACAAAGTTGTCTGCTGTGTTCACCGCGGAGAAGTGAACCCCGGATATTAGCGTTATAAGTCCGTAAACTTGCCGCTGTCCCTTCGGGGGACAACATAAATAGCAAATTATATATAACACAGGTGAGAAAAAGATACTAGAGCATAATCGGGTAATAAAAGAACACAAATATTGGGCGTAACAGTTAAAAAGATAGCCATAAAACCACAGTAAATGGAACAAACTTGATATTAGGGAAACCAGTGTTGATACATTCTGATAGCTTATCCCATTCGTTAGGTTGTTTTCTTTTTTTCCAGTACATCTTCGGCTGTTCAAAGATACTCCTGGCAAGTCACGGATGTGATTTTTCAATCTGTTGATACATCTTGTGTAAGAAATTTAGCCTCATCACGAGAAACACGAAACTCAAAGCACTATTAGCCTCATCACGAAACTCAAAGCACTATTAAGTGTCTTGATCCAAAGTTTTAATTCCACGATGCCTTTTATTATTTAGGGAGTGTCTCATATGATAATAAATAACTTAGGACCATAAACGTGACTTTTCTTCGACAGAACCAGCTTAATTCGGTGCGACCGATTATTTCACACTGTTAAGCTCACACGGCTTAATTAATTACTCAACAATTTATAACCAACCACAAACTCAAGCTGGCGTGCATTTACCAACATTTCATTTTTATAGCATCCTCCAAATAACCCCATCTTTGATTATGAGATCGTTTCAGTTTTTGTCTCGGTTATCTACGTTACTTTATTTGAAAATGTCGACTTTTCTTCAGTTATGTAAACAGAGTAATTACAACAGCGCTGCTAATACTTAGTTTTACTCTGTAGGTGCGGAAAACGAGTATTATATGCAAGCTTTAGAAATAAACACGAACGGTAAATAAATAAACAATAAGACGAATAGAGTGTGGTTGGAATACTAAAATAAAACACTTTTTTATTCTTGAAAATCCATAACAGACGAGATATAGAATGTAGTGTTAAAAATATAATAGGCCTAACATTAATGTCTTATGACAAGTATAATTAACTATAATCGTGCTTGGACATTCACACCATAACAGACTAGATATAGAATGTAGTGTTAAAAAGATAATAGGCCTAACATTAATGTCTTATGACAAGTATAATTAACTATAATCGTGCTTGGACATTCACACCATAACAAATGCTCTATATAAATAGTGTCAGACAACTACCGAGTTTGTGGTAGGCCAGACAGCCTGATGAGCTCTGGATTGAACGAAATACGTCGTAGGCAAAGATTGGGTTAATATAACATGGTTGGAATACTGTTATTATATACACTTTTAATTTTTGAAAATCCCTAATGGACGTGATGAAGAATGTAGTGTTAGAAATATATATATATATTAGGCCTAATACTTATGTATTATGACAAATATTATTAATTCCTATTAGCAGTTTTTTTTTGCATACAGAACTGATTTCATTAATTTATAGGTAATTTGTTAGTTTTGAACTCTAAAGTTTTACAGATAGTTTGCTTTTATTATCATTAGTTGTTTTATATAAAAAAAAACAAACAGCAACAACAAAAAAAAGTCTCCCTATTACGATTGTTATTAAAGTAACAAGTAATACTTGGATATTTACTTCTTTCAAATGTTTGAAAACAAATTACATGTGGTGAAATCTTACTCGGTGCTGTAGCGTTTCTTTAGTGGACTGCTGTATCTGTCTATATATAGTGCACTGTTGTACCAGTCTCTAATGCACTGTTGTATCAGTCTCCAGTGCATTGCTATACTAGTATCTAGTGCATTGGTGTACCAGTCAACATTACACAACCCTACCAGTCTACAGTACACTACAGTACAGTTATTATTATTTAACTTACTTTAGAGGAGTTTGCCTGTTTATAATTTTCTTACAAAGCTACAGAAATGATTGCACATAGCTGTTCTAATGTTGAGCTTCTAGGCCAGAAGGAAGGCAGCTAGTCAACAGCACCCACCGCCAACTCTTGGGCTCCTCTTGCTTGATCGAATAATGGGATTTGACTGTAACTTTTATAGCGAGACTACATGGCTCCAAAGTGCGGAGCTTGATTTTTTTTCGGCAACTGGATGCATACTATGAATCCGTGGATTTATAGCCCAAGAACGCTAACCTTTAAGCCAGAAGTTATCATTAAGGATACAGGGAAACCTTTAGGGTTGTTAGAAGAAACTGAAAAACTTGAACTCGGAATAAAGGGGTGTGAAGTAGAACATGGGCTGTAATTTTGATAAAGATGAAGGGGTGTGAAGTAGAATATAGACTATAATTTTAATATAAGATAAAGGGGTGTGAAGTAAAACATGGGTTGTAATTTTGATATAAGATAAAGGGGTGTGAAGTAAAACATGGGTTGTAATTTTGATATAAGATAAAGGGGTGTGAAGTAGAACATGGGTTGTAATTTTGATATAAGATAAAGGGGTGTGAAGTTAGAACATGGGCTGTAATTTAAAGTTTTAAAGTTACGATCAATCCCACTATTCATTGATAAAACAGTAGCCCAAGAGTTGGCGGTTGGTGGTGTCGATTAGCTGCCTTCCCTTTAGTCTATCATTTCAAAATTAGGGACGACTAAAGCAGGTGACCCTCGTGTAGCTTTGCACGAAATTCCACAAACAAACAGACAAACAAGACCAGTCGGTTGGTTGGGATTATAAACGAAGTAAACGGTCAGTGTTTGTTCTACTTCAGCGTTTCTCAAACTGGGGTCCGCAAGTAATGTCCGAAATTTCATTAAAATATGTTTAAAAGAATATGACTTCTAGAATAAAAAAAAATTTATTTTGTTTTTAAAATCAAATTTATATGAATTAAAACATTTAATTTTGTCACACAGCTTTACATATATACGAAATCCTTTTTTTTTTCCTTTTCTAAAAACAACAAAAAAAATCTCCCAGTGATACAACGGTAAGTTTACGAACGAACAACATTAAAATACGGGGTTCGATTTCCCTCTGTAGACATGGGAGATAGCCAAATGCGTCTCTGTTCTAAAAAAAAAAACAACAACAAACAAACAAAAACAAAAAGAAACAACATCGTTACGTTTGGGGAGGGGGCGAAAATATTTTAAATTAAAAGGGGTCCTGGCGTTACTAAAAAGTCCAAGAACCGCTGGACTACTGTATATTATAACATACAAATGGACTATAAACGGAGAGAAATATCTTCTTAGCACTAATCAGGTGGTGATAGTCTGGGAGACAACGAATGTCGACACACCGTAGGGGGCACGTGATGGACAAATCTCGAGAGAACTCTTATAACACGTTGTTTTTTGTTGTTGTTTTTTCTTCGCTCACAGAAACAATTCGCGAGCTTCTAGGTGAGTAGAAATGAGCGAATGAGCGTCTGTACATTTAATTATCGGTGAGGCACAAATCGTGATTTGCGCGCATTGATTAGACAAGAGACATGCTCGAAACGATCTCAGAAACAGTGATTTACACTGATTAAAGTGGACCGTGTTTGAAAAGACCGCACGCGCTGTTCGAGGCTCACGAGTACCAGGGAAATGGGGTTTGTAAAACGTTGTTAATCATGGCAACGTAGAAACAGCTTGAGTAAATGTTGTAGATGAATATTCAACAGACGGGTGTTCAGACAGAAGATACAGCACGCCACGAGGAGAAACACCTAACTTCCAGATTATCTTACCTGAGTCACGTTCGCTTTCTCCGGGGATGACACGCTCGTTTTGGTTAGTTATATAGTCAGAAACTGAGAGGAAGAACTTGGAATTGCAATCAATCAGTGCTACGAGAGCCTAAAACACGTGTGAACAGCATGGTTGTCGTCCATCCCTGAATCATCTGTGTACTACTACACCACGCTAGGCCCGGGTAGTCGTGGCTTATGTAAAATTCACTCTAGAAGAAAGAGGGGGTTGTGTCTTTAAAAAAAATATCCAACACCGCGGGTTTGTTTGCTGCTAAGCACAAAGTTGCACAATCGAAACCCGGTTTTTTGCACAACAAACCTTTAGATTTGCCGCTGTCCCACTGAGGGGTGGGGTGGAGGGGCAACAAAACCACGGATGAACAATAATGTAATGCAAAACTTCATATATAGTGTTTATCTTGGGGTCATATATAGTCTTTATCTGGGGGTCATATATAGTCTTTATCTGGGAGTCGTACTTGTTCAGCTCTTCTGGGTTAATGTTTAATATTCATATGAATTACCCTTAAAATATTTAATGTTCATACGAATCATCCTTAAAATATTTAATGTTCATATGAATTACCCTTAAAACGTTTCATGTTCATATGAATTACCCTTAAAACGTTTAATATTCCTATGAATTACTCGTGATTTGCGCGCATTGATTAGACAAGAGACATGCTCGAAACGATCTCAGAAACAGTGATTTACACTGATTACTCTTAAAACGTTTAATGTTCATATGAATTACCTTTAAAACTTATTATACCTTTTTACGTTGTGTACATAATCACATCACACAGAAAAGTAATCATAATGTCCTGAAAGTCCACTAAAAGTAGCTTAAAACTGTCATAGAATAGTTTTTGACCATCTTTCCGATGATTCGCAAAGTTCAATTCACTTCGATCAAAATCTATATATCTGATATTACCGTTACAATATCATAAACGTGTCTTGCTTACTTATTATATACACACACGCGCGCACACATATATCATTAAGTACAGTAGTACTTAATAGTAGGGATCGTGATGAAACAAAATGGTGGCCATAGAAATCACCCGTTTAAAACCACCTTTAAAATGTCTGAATATTAACATGATTATTTCACAGTATTGACTGAGCAAGACTAAATCTTGTTGTACTTATATAGCCACCTATATACGTGTTTATGTAGTGAATCAAAATTTCGGTATTTGAACGAATTTTCATCTAAGTAAGTAAGTAAGTAAGTGACTTTTCCAAGCGTACAAAAAAAAATAAAAAAAATACGAAAGTTATTGCCCTAATTCTTTTACAGAACTCTTCTGTCTGGGGTCCCAATGATTCCTTTCTTGTACCGAAAAGGAAACTAGTATATATATATATATATAACGTACGATGCTCCATTTTGGGCATATAATTAGAGTTGAGGGTAGGTTGGTAGAGATCATGATGAGTAATAAAATCGCTCCCCAATCTTGGTATTGCTGGAGCACAAAAATATAGCTAATAAATAGGAAACATGTATAATAAAATAAATATAAATGTTATACAGACAAGTAGAGATCAATGTATACGTAACTCAGCTAGCTATAGTAATATAGAAAGTTTTAGTGCTACAAAACTGAGTTACTTAAATTTTAAACTGTTTTTATCCCTACTTTGGTTCAGACTAACATAATTACAGTGATTTGCTGAAATCGATTATATGAAATTAAGAAAAGCTGCAAATTACCTGTGGTTCCAGACTTTTTGAACACCCTGTATATAGGGAATAATCCGCTGTGTCTTCTCGCTCATCTGATCAATACGCTAGGTGGCGTTGTTTAATTTGTCGTTTAGCACGTCTTGTTTCGAGGTGTTTAACGGGTAAAATCAAGTATTTGTATTTTTAATTTAACTCAGCTGTTCATTTAAATAACGTTAAGCCAACAAGAACTACCTACGTTCTGGAGTGTAGATTTACAGGAAACAAAACACACAGATCTATGATAAAGTTAACTTCAGTATCGTAAAAAAATCGTCCAATTGCTGAGTGCTTCGCGAGCTTTTTCCCGGAGATTGTGGAAGCCAGAAGTCTTCATTGTTTAACTAGACCGTTTGTTAGTGGTAACAATGACTTGTTTGGACTATAGTCTCTTTCCAGTTATTTGTTGAGTCCTTATTTTTCCCTTCGCAAACACGTATTACAAAAGGTATTTCGTTTCCTTTATTAATATATTCACAGAAATGTTGCTATAGCAACCACTGTCACAGTATTGAGTAAAATATAACCTTATTCGCTAGTTCGTATAATGTACTATGTTAGTTTGATTAAAGTATTCACAAACTATTGAATGAACAGTTTACATTTGCTATCACAATAAAGATGTATTCGAATCCCTTAGATCCCCATACGGATTTATTATTACCACAACAGGTTCAAACCAGGGATTATGACTGTATTTATACCGAAAAGAGGGCCAGGGGGTTGGGTGCTGTGATAGATCTCTGGATTTCGGAGCTTACGAGCCGGATTTGAATCCGTGCGATACCATAAAATATCCCTACCCCCACTTTAAACTGGGGTACGTTATAAGAGTGGCAGTCAATCCTTTAGCGTAAATGGTAGGGAGCTGCTGATTGGCCGCTTTCTCTCTGGTCAGTAGTTCAAAATTAGGGACGGCAGCAGATAGCGTTATTGATTTG
The DNA here is from genome assembly GCF_000517525.1 of Limulus polyphemus. Taxonomy (NCBI): domain Eukaryota; kingdom Metazoa; phylum Arthropoda; class Merostomata; order Xiphosura; family Limulidae; genus Limulus; species Limulus polyphemus. Next base: position 21,604 of record NW_013667265.1, on the reverse strand, counting down.
TCATAAACACAAAATACAAAGCTCTGAAAAGAGAACCATTAACACCGTGTCAAATTTGCTTGAAGTATAATGTTTCCAAGTTTCTACTGTTAAGGGGACATTCCTGAGCCAGAGACGACGATAGCTAACGAAAATATTTGGTCCCAAGAAGCAGCTACTGCAGGAAATAATCAAAATATAATTGCATTATGACATATTATAGTTACGCAATTCTAAGAACCCACGAGTGAGAGCAAAGGAGAACATTATAATAAGTCAAACAACTACGTTTGCTATATCCATTTCCGACGAGGCCTTTCGTACAATACCAGGACTTATCAGACTGGTTTAGATTCGATAAATATAATAGCAATCTGGGAGATGTATGTGTATATATATATAAATCTGGTTCACACCACAACAGTCACTGGTCATGAAAATTATACGAGTCCTGGTATTGAACGAAAGGCCTCGTCGGAAATTTATAGATATATGTATATATACTACGATCTCCGATGTATTTCACTCTGTTCTAAGTTTATCTTGTAAAATAAAATAAATAACGCTGCGTTATTAATTCTTACATTAAACGTGTGATTTGTAAATGACTTTAAAAAAAAATGACAGTAATTATAATTTACGTGCTTCCCAGCGATTCCCCCGATCATTTAACTATTAGATTAATAGGTTTTGGTGGAATATTAAGTTATAATTTTCTTAGAGACTCGAGAAGTGCCTGCTGTAATTGGGTGTCCTAATGATTTTCGTTCTTAGTCTGGGAAAACGTGAGTGAAAGAAATATTTGCATTTTCTGAATGTTTCGTCTTTGAGTTAACGCTTTTCTCAGCATTGATGTTTACACACGAAACGTCATAGATTCAAATTACATTTCCCCTGACGCTGAACACGTTACCTTAGCAACTAATTAATTTATTTTCGCTTTGATGTAGTTGGCAAGTACAGACACCTGAATACTGCAAACAAACATAAAGCTTTAGAAACTTATAAACGCAGCGTCGAATATTAAGTGAGAAAAAAAAAAGCAGTATTAGAGATCCTATAAATATATATATATACAAAAATATCTCTGAGCACTTACAGACTCAGCCTGTAGATCTTATGTGACAAGCACGTTCGTATAACTGGAATAATTTCGAATCAGTCAAGTTTGTCACAACATTCACATTTGTTATTTAAAAAGTCAAAAGCTTTTATTTCGCCATACGCAGCGACGCATCTCATGTGTGGTATTCTTATCACAAAGAAATAACTTTTATAAAAGTAAAAAATGTTTTATAATAATGTATTATATTACCACTAGATGGCAGTGTTGTGTAGAAGTTTAGCATATCAATTATGACCTTCGACGAGTAAACGTAATTTTGTCAGCTTTACGGTGACGCTTTTAATCCTTTCTTAAGAAATCGTACAATCCATAACTTACTATTATTATTAAGAAGCAAGTTAACTGCACCAGAGGGCAGTATAGAATAAGTGGCGAAAATTAGAAAGGCGACCATATAATAGGCTAGCTAATATGCTCTGAGATTGGTAACTTCTTTCTAGTTGTCGTGCTCTCGTTTATAATCTCGAAACAATATCACCGAAGCAATAGGGCCGTGTATTGGCCAGTGTTTGTTTGTTTGTTTTTGAATTTCGCGCAAAGCTACACGAGAGCTATCTGCGCTAGCCGTCCCTAATTTAGCAGTGTAAGACTAGAGGGAAGGCAGCTAGTCATCACCACCCACCGCCAACTCTTGGGCTACTCTTTTACCAACGAATAGTGGGATTGACCGTCACATTATAACGCCCCCCACGGCTGAAAGGGCGAGTATTGGCCTGTGTCAAAAAACTGTTACTCTTTGA
>NW_013667265.1:8692-18965 GCF_000517525.1 Limulus polyphemus | reverse complement strand
AACTCTTACTATTTGATTAGAGTAGCCCAAGAGTTGGCGGTGAGTGCTGTAGACTTTCCGCCTTCCTTCTTTTCCGAAAGAAATAAACAAACGAAGTGAAGCGATACCAATCATTCTGAATTGAATATTAATACCAAAGAAAGCTACAAAAACGCTGTAACACAGACATTGAAGAAATCTAAATCAATACGAATCTAATATGTTAGAGCTCCAAAAATATCCGATAGATATGGATAAACCTAAAGGAAAAATCTAAACAAAAATATAGTTTTAAAGTAATCGTTCATAATAATAAAACTACATTCAAGTATCGGCGAACAAAGGTGTATCGATGATCGTGCGTGCCCCCGATGATTGTTTGTTTGTTTGTTTGTCTGAATTTCGCGCAAAGCTACACGAGGGCTATCTGCGCTAGCCGTCCCTAATTTAGCAGTGTAAGACTAGAGGGAAGGCAGCTAGTCATCACCACCCACCGCCAACTCTTGGGCTACTCTTTTACCAACGAATAGTAGGATTGACCATCACATTATAACGCCCCCACGGCTGAAAGAGCGAGCATGTTTGGTGGAAAGGGGATTCGAACCCGCGACCCGCAGATTGCGAGTCGAGCGTCCTAACCACCTGGCCATGCCGGGCCGCCCCTGATGAAGAAAGGTTAAATTGTGGTTCGTATTTTTGTCTTTAACTGATTTTTTTTTTAACATACGTGTTTTCCTAATATCATGGTGACGGAACAGTAGTTTGCTGAACTTTCCAGAAATTTGATGTTCTTCGATTTTAGTCGGATACTGGTCGTATGTTTGTCGACTGTGAGAAAATAGCAGATCTTTGATTAATAATGCGCCACTACTCGTAAATGTCAGTGTAGCAGCATTTTGCTGAAAAAGACTTGAATAAGCAACTATAACCACAACTCATACAAACTTGCTCGTTCTTCGTTATCTATCTATACAGACATCTGTCAAAGTATAGGTAATAATTAGGCTTGAAAAGTAAAATAAAAATAATAAAATGAACATAAGACTGTTTCTGCTTTTTGTTTTTCTCGTAAAATAATCTTATCGAACATCTTCCAGTAAAGTAAACGTGTTAGTTTGTTGTTCTTAGATTGTTTGCTTGCTTGCTACACAATGGGCTATCTGTGTTGTGCCAATCACGGGTATCGAAATCCGGTTTTTAGGGTTATAAGTCTTCAAACTTTCCGCTGTGCCACTGGGGGGAGGGGGACTGCTCTGAGATTTAACAAAAATGAATGTTTTTTTTTTTTGTAAGGGTTAAGGTTTGAGTCTCTGGTTTGTTTGTTTGTGCCACTGGGGGGCGCCATGAGAGAGATATATGCAAGGAAGATATATCAGTGACATTCTACCCATCGATGTCTCCAGTAACGTGCCACAGAAATACCATAGGAATACCTAAGTGGATAAAAAAAGCTCAGTATATTCCTTCTTATTAACATATTCCTACGTCATAAGTCTCAAATAACAACAACAAACAACAACAACAACAAAAAATTATATGACGGACGTTACATGCAACTTCAGATGTCAAAATTCAATAAAAAAATTGACAATCACATCCGAAAGCGATAGTGGCTCAGTAGAACTGCTTGATAATAATTATGCTAGAATTCCAACAGGTGGCGCTAAACATAATAATAATAATAATAATAAACATAATAATTTTTCAAAATCTTGAAAAGGTTAGACCAAAAATGGAAGAAGTTACAGGAATGGTTAGATCGTTACTATTAGAGAAAATTCAGACGATAAGAGAAAACAAGGTATTTTATATAGGTTTAATATTTTGGGTAGATTTTGTACTGTTACGCCTCGTAATTACTCTCCGAGAATCGATGTTCAGCAAGATTATCCAACGTCCTCTTACGCATGGATTATTGTACTTTTACGAGTAAATATCCAAGGAAAGCTTAGCAAGGAAAGCAATTTTTTTTTTCTATCACGCGATTTCATTTTCCGCTTCAGTGATTCGTGAAAGTTTTAAGTGTGATTTTTTGTTTTTTTTGTAATTTTAAAGATTAATTAGAAATGCGAAAATAACTCATTTTATATTCACAGTAAATGAGACTGATTTTTGGCAACAGTTCTTTGATCCTTCTATTTTTTATTATTTTTTATTAATGTTTAGTTTTTAATGGGCTGTCGAGTTTAGACGTTCATTTTTCTCGAAAGGAAATGACAAAAATAATATAATAAAATACCGATAACTCTTTTTTAACCTATCGAAGAGATACAAGATTGATAGATTCAACTTTCATATTCCTGGATTTTGTTTTGGTTTGGTTGGATAAATCATGATTTGTAGGCTGGAAACTCAAATTTCGTTTATATATGGAGAAATTGGTTGACTTGGTTGCTGTTAAGCACAATGGGCTATCAGTGCTCTAATAATAGGTAGGAAAACAACGATTTATAAGCACAAGGAAACGTTTTATTGATGGTGGAACATACTACATGTTCCCCCCCCCCCTCTATCCCCCAATGGCAGAGCGGTATGTCTACGGACTTACAACGCTAGAGACTAGGTTTCGATACCCATGGTGGGCAGAGCACAGATAGCCAGCCTATTGTGGTGTAGCATTGTGCTTAAGTACAAACAAACACTTCGCCCCCCCCCAGTGGCACAGCGGCATGTCAGCGGACTTACAACGCTAGAATCCGGGTTTCGATACCCGTGGTGGACAGAGCACAGATAGCCCATTGTGTAGCTTTGTGCTTGACTACAAACAAACAGACAATCTGGTATGATATGCTTCCTCGATTTTTAGCGTTGTAAGCCTGTAGAATCATATATATGAAAAAAAGCTTGGATAAACATACTATAAATACTTCATACAGTGATTTATTTATTTTCACATTTTTTACTTCTGATAATCAGCTACAAAATGCTTATTCTCATATTAGGATGATAATAATAATAATAAAAAAATTCTGATCTACAACTTTTTCCCAATTTCATCATGTGATTATAGATCGTCACAGACTTAAAGAAAAAAAAATCCGAACTTTTTGAGAAGAAAGAACTCTATATCAGAAAAAAAAAATGCTCTCGGAAATTCAACGTTTTCTTTTCGACATCCATCACTCTGGTTTCTTTATTAGCTGGTAGACTGATGAGCACTTTTCTCGTCTTCAAGTTTTATCCGATTAATGTTTTTCTGTTTCATATATTGCTGAAGAAGCCTCATTATTAAGACCACAACCTTCACCTTTAGTTAAAACCGTCCTACATTAAGCTCACGATCTTTTGAATATCAGTTAACCCTAACATTATGCAGCTACTGCTTCAACATGATTTTTTTTTTTCACAGAACAGTGAAGTATTTATTTATTTATTTGTAATTGTGTAGATTTTGATGAAACAATTAAAGGATCAAAATACTATTTAAAAACATCACTACTGCCCCACGATCCTTGAGCAAAACAGAGTTTGAAATAGGGGGCGTTTGAAATACAACAGCAACAACAAAAAAACTTGTACTAGGAATATGAAATTATATTTATTTGTTTTGTTCTTTTGCAAAACCTACACAGTGCGCTACCGGCGTTGTGTCCACAGCTTAAATCGAACTCCGATCTTTAACGTTAGAAATCCACTGAGCCACAGGAAGTGGGGAAGTAAATCGTATTTATATTCCTAAGAGAGAAAGAAAAAAAAAAGATAAATGTCCATAGTATGATGATTACAATCAAGCGCATAAAATTATTTTCCTTATTGACATGCACGAAACCCACACGCAAGTGAAACGTAATCACTTTGTTTGTTCGGTTTCGAAGAAACAGAGCGTATTCTTGTCGAGAGACATTGTCGATTCGGCCGCAATAGTGTTGCAGAAAATAACATTAATTACTGTTTCTATACATTAATCCTCACAGGTAATCAGTTTCGTTTTTTTCTTGAAGGTTGGACGAGGCTTAGCGATCCAATGATTCGTGGTTCGCGTCCTGTTGCCGCAAAAAAAAACACCACACCCAAAATGCTATTCGCACTTACGAGTTATGGTCAAATCCCAACATTCAGACAAGAGTTGGCGGTGGGTACTATTGACTAGTTGTCTTCCTCTAGTCTTTCAGTTCGGGTCCAAAATTAGAGATGGCTATGTTCCTATAGCCATTGACCAGTATTGAGTGAACATTTTAATAGATACATCAATAGATACTTATAGACGAGCCGCTAGGACATTTGCCAACTTCATTTCTTTTTAATAACGGATCAGAAAGAAGGCGGCCAGTCAGCAGAATCCTAACACTCGCTCACCTACCTACCACACTAAGGGGCTGACTGTCACTCTTATAACGTACCCACAAGTTAAAGTGTCCGTAATCCAGAGCTCTACCACAGGATCAACCCACGTCCTAGATTCGACAAAGTAAGCTGACTAGACTGTAATCGGAGAGAAACACTGATATGACTCAACACTCGTGTTGATGATTTGTATTTATGGAATCATAACACAAAGTCATATGTAAAAATTATTTCAAAGGACAGTGTAACTTAAGTGTGAAGCAGTATTTCTTGTCAAGTCTTCATATTTTTACTATTATGCCATATTGTTAAATGTATTATGTTATATTATTAAGCGTATCATGCTATATTGTTAAACGTATTGTGTTATATTGTTAAGTATATTATGTTGTATTGTTAAGTATATTATGTTATATTGTTAAATGTATTATACTATATTGTTAAGTATATTATGTTATATTGTTAAGTGTATTATGCTATATTGTTAAATGTATTATGCTATATTGTTAAGTATATTATGTTATATTGTTAATTGTATAGGCCGAAAGATTTTCTATATCTACACTGAGCTTGAATACTAGAAATTTACAAATAACGAATGCCCACTAAGAAAGTATATCAATATATAATCCTCTAATGTCAGACTGCCCCCCCACCCCAGTGGGTCAGCGGCAGGTTGCTAAAATCCAGGGTTCGAATATCCGTGGTGGACATATATCAGATAACCCATTGTGGGGCTTTGCGATAAAACAAATAGACAAACTAATTGTTGGCTGAAATAAACCCCCCTAATGATCGGTTCATACTTACAACAACGCTAAAATCCGTTGTTCTGACCGCAGATAGCCCATTGTTTAACGTTGCGGGAAGTTCAAGAAACAATTTGGTTTGTTTGGAATTTCGCGCAAAGCTACACGAAGGCTATCTGCGCTAGCCGTCCCTAATTTAACAGTGAACTTGTATAGCTACTACCATTCACCATAAAATTTATAAATTCATCATAATTATTTAAAATATAATATTGTTACGACTGCGGGGGTCACGTGACGCTAGTAACACGTCGTATTCTCGAACGTTCACGTCCCTTCCTGAAGCCTCGAGAGGTTACTAGATGTACGGTATTATTGTATATAAGACGGCCAAGAAGTGACGGCAACAATGTAATTGAACTGCGGACAGAGAGAGAGAGACGTATTGTTGGGTCGAGCGTGTGTGTCGTTCGTTGATGAATTATAGCGTTTGTTTAACTTATAGTGTGACCATTGAAATTAAGTGAATTTCAAAGTTGTATTGAGAAAGAATAAACTAGTTTTATTTAAGAAAGGAATTGTGTCGGTAAAGTTACATCAGAAAGAAATTATACGGGAAGTTAACTAACGACCAGAGACGTAACAATATTCTTTATGTAAATCATACATTCTTTTAAAATTAATTTCAGTGTCGTAGTTTGATTTGAACATTAGTTTTTTTTTCTCTTTACAATAGTTACATTTTTTCATTTGTTTTATTTCAGATCATCAAACAACGGCGTTTTTTTTTTCTTTCTCGATGCTTGTGGTGAGCAGATAACTCACAGAAATAACGACATATAAATTGAATTAATTTGTCAGTTCTACATTATTATATTTCATTGAAAAAACAAAAATGTGAGATCTTTGAACAATACTAAAAGTTTGACAAAGAATTAGCATTTCCACTTTGGTAATTTCTGTCTCTGTATTCTGTAACTTGGGTTCATTAATTTTTCTACAAAAAAAAAAGCACTAAATTACTTAACATTTCGCTAAACTAACACTTCTCTTTTAAAACCATTTCCAACGCTGGCTTCGCGTGTCAGTTTACTGTACCATAACATTTTCAACGCGACACCTTTCGAGCACTAATAGAACCACGTCGTTACTGGTGAATTTAACAACAAAAAATAAAATACAAAGATGCAATATTCGTTTCCCTCCTACTGTCTATGGTAAGACATTCGTACTTTCAGAGTTTTTTTAAAAAGTTGTTGTTTTTAAAACGACAAAATTTTAAATAAAATTTAGTTTGTCAAATAAAGTCCGTGATAACTTTTAAATATTCAAACTAAATGTATTTTAAGTGACGGATGTATTTAGTCCATCTAACAATGGGCTACCTGTGCTCTGCTCACTACTTGTTTCGAAACCCGGTTTCTACGTTTTAAGTCCACAGACGTGCCGCTGTGCCATTGGGGGGGGGGTGTCTAATAGTTTGGTGTGATTTGAATTTTGCACAAAGCTAGACAAGGGCTTTCTGCACTAGCCGTCCCTAATTTAGCAGTATCAGACTAGAGGGAAGGCAGCTAGTCATCCCCACCCACCGCCAACTCTTGGGCTACTCTTTTACCTACAAATAGTGGGATTGACCTTCACTTTATAACGTCACCACATCTGAAAGGGCGAGCATGTTTGGTGGGACGGGGATTCGATCCAGCGATCCTCAGACTGCGTGTTAAGCGCCCCCCTAACCATCTGGCCATGCCGGGCCTTTCTCGAAAGTTTATAACATTGAACTCATTTCTTTAATGAAATTTCTAGACAAAAGCGACTATTATTCTATTGACATTTAAACAGCCACTCGAATAAGAAGTACTCGACCCTCTGATTGTGTATATATATACTTTTCTACTAGCTACTTCTTTCTAAAACGGGCGAAGTATAAAACAGAAAAAATACGAAAATATTTCATTTAAAAACACAAATTAGCACAGCAAGCAGTGACGCTTGAAATGATGAACAATTATTTAAACACAAAATCGTTAAAGATAAAAAAAAGAAGTCTGTTAAACATTTTGGCTGTTGATAATTTAGGGGAAAATGTTGTTCAAAGTAAAATTTTTAATCCGGAAAACTTTACATTAAAAATACAGTACTTTTACACCATAATGTCTTAAAAATGTTAGAAAATTCGAAGTATATTTTATAGGTCAATTTTTCGTTAAAAGACAAAAAGCGAAATAAACAAAAAAATCAAGACACGAAACATATATATATATATATTTTCCTGCGGTAATAAACTAATTTTTATTGCTATACTTGTCTTCTTTGCTTCAGAAAACGCCCCCCCCCCCAATAGCACAGCGGTATGTCTGCGGACTTGCAACGCTAGAAACCGGGTTTCGATACCCGTGGTGGGCAGAGCACAGACAGCCCATTGTGTAGCTTTGTGCTTAACTTCAAACAACAACAACCTTCAGAAAACAAACAAAAGGAGTACACGTAGTTGAACACTCTACATCAGTGGTTCCAAAACTCTTTTAGTCTGAGGCTCCCTTGACGTAAATAAAAAAGTTTGAGCACCCCCCCAACCTATAACTTTAGCATGGTGATTAAAAAACAGTGCTATAGTAAAAACAATAACATCTTTCAACATGCTGTATCATTTAATTAATTCAACATATTTTTTATCGGCTTATCGTTCATTTAGAATTAAAATTAATTAAGTATCTTTGTTTTCGGCTCATTTTCTGGCGGCCCCCCAAAAAATCTTCACGGCCCCCTGGGGGGCCGCGGATCCCACTTTGGGAAACATAAATACGCATCATTCAGCAAAAGTTCAGCAAGTAAAACCTATGAATGTTTTACAGTAATGAAGGTGTTTAAAAACCCAAAACATGTTAATTAAGTGTTTAAATGAGAACTTGGCACGTTTTAAATTATTGGCCTAAAAACGATTGGAAGCGAATTTTTATAAAAGTAAGTTATCTAAAATAAATAACTATGGTAAACATACGCACAAAAAAAAGATCTTGTTAGATCAAGAGATTTGTATAAAGAACAAATAAACCAGTTATGGCGATTGTAAATAAAAATAAATTAAATACCAATCTCAGAAAAATTATTTTACAATTTATTGTGTCCTTAGCATCTTTTGACTGGTAATTAGTACAGCGTTATGGGACCCGTACAAGTAAATATATTGATCGCATCTTTTGACTGGTAATTAGTACAGCGTTTTGGGACCCGTACAAGTAAATATATTGATCGCATCTTTTGACTGGTAATTAGTACAGCGTTATGGGACCCGTACAAGTAAATATATTGATCGATAAAAAAAAAAATACAGGATGTAGGAAAAGTCTGGAACTATAGAAGACTTGGATCTTACCTTGATTTCAGATACGTGACTGATTATGGTTCTGTCCAAACATGAGAAGGTCGAGTTAATCCTGCTGTTAATTCAAACTTGTTTCGAATTACAAGGACAGCATGTTGAAGTACTTACGGTTCTAGACTTTTCGGAGGACCTTTAGATTATAATGTTTTCTAGGCCTTGTCTACCAGTCGCTCAGAAAATATCACTTGCTCAAATGGAAACTTCTATTGGAGGAGAAAAAACTTTATAATCTTTCTGTGACGAATAACGGTGTATTTGTTTCTGTCGTTATTTCTGTGTGTTCGGTTAAATACTCAAAGTGACTGTTTTCAGATATTCGCGCAAAGCAGCTCAAGGGATATCTGCGCTAGCCGTCTATAATTCTGAAATGATAAGACTAGAGGGTGGGCAGCAAGTCAATAGCACCCACCACTACCTCTTGGGGTACTCTTGTTAGATAAATAGTGGGATTTGACCGTCACTCTTATAACGCACTAACGTTTTGAAGGCGATTTATTTTTTGGTGGTAAAGGAACGTGAAGTAGCAGATGCATAGTCCAGTATGTTAACCATTGACTCGATCTGTTATTGAAGTATGTTAACTATTGACTCGATCTGTTATTGAAGTATGTTAACCATTGACTCAATCTGTTATTGAAGTATGTTAACCACTGACTCGATCTGTTATTGAAGTATGTTAACCGCTGACTCGAGCTGTTGCTGAAGTATGTTAACCACTGACTCGATCTGTTATTGAAGTATGTTAATCACTGACTCGATCTGTTATTGAAGTATGTTAACCGCTGACTCGAGCTGTTACTGAAGTACGTTAACCACAGACTCGAGCTATTACTGAAGTATGTTAACCACTGACTCGATCTGCTATTGATGAAAGCAATGATGTCATTATGTAAAATTATTTAATGCGCCATCTATACTTTTCAATCTACACTTTCTTTTGAAAAATGAAATTTATTTAATTATTGTACCACGGTGAGGCAGCGGTAAGTTCATAGACTTAATACGGGGTTTAATTCCCCCACGTCAGAGCAAAGATAAACCACTGTGTGTGTGTGTGTGTTTTTTTTTAGCGCAAATATACATTGGACTATTTGGCTGTGTCCACCGCGGGGAATCGAACCCATGATTTTACAGTTTTAAGTCCGCTGATCCACCAGGGACGACCATGGTGTAACTTTGCGCTAATAAACAACATCATGTTGGTCATCTCGGACGGAGTTTCAATACTTTCAGAAGTGAATATTATTAAATTTGTTGACGGAATATCCGGACACACTGCATATGAAATCCTAGTCTCACGTGATAATATTTATACTGACTATTTGTCTATTATTTGAAGCGAAACTAACTTGAATTAATTTTTCTGTAATTATTTATAAAACGGCGTGAGTTGATAAGCCTACTCCCAACAAGGCACGGTTCTGAGTTCTTCAGGTCGTCAATATCCCATCACTGAGTGAGGTCCAGGATTGATGTCCATTACTGTCAAATTGAACGTTTTTTTTGTTTTTTTTTGTAAACAGCTGTCTGATGTAAAGTTTTCACAGTTACAGCTGCCACAGTTCTCAACTTGCCCCTCTAGCCCTAAATAAGACTTTTTATATATATTTCTATATTTTTTTTTTCTAGATTTTCTTCAAACCCATCGGACGTCTTTCTGTTAAGACTGTTCACAACTTCATTTTAACCTTATGGGAATTTTTCTTATCCACCTATTTTTTATAGTTTACCCTCAGGAACAGTCTTATTAACGAAATGTTTCACCTGTGAAATTGTATTTAAATCAACTCTCCCTTCCGTATCGTGCCCGGCATGGCCAGGTGGATAAGGCGCTCGACTCACAATCTGAGGGTCACGGGTTCGAATCCGCATCCCA
>NW_013667265.1:0-8080 GCF_000517525.1 Limulus polyphemus | reverse complement strand
GCGCGAAATTCCAAAACAAACAAACCCTTCCGTATCCACGTCTGCCGTATGTATGTACATATATTTATATATAACGTGTTTTTTCTTTACTTCATCGCTTGATAATTTAGTTCGTAGTTTCTTTGTCTGTTGTTAAGCGCAGAGATACATAATGGGACATCTTTGTTTTGCCCACCACCGGTATCGAAACCGATTCTTTGTGTTGTAAACCCGTAGACTTACCGCTAAGCCACTCGGGAGTTTAATCATAGGCACTCAACTCTCTCTGTGTGTGTATATATATATATATAATTTGTTTACTGTTCCTTTTAAAACGGGCGAATAATAAAATAACCCAAGTTCAATATGTAAAATTATTCGATGCGCCATCTATAGTGAGAAGACCGTTATCTGTTTTCACTTAGTTTGTAAACAAATTAGTTCAATAGTCTACTTGAATGTGTGTACAATATGTAAAATTATTCGATGCGCCATCTATAGTGAGAAGACCGTTATCTCTTTTTCACTTAGTTTGTAAACAAATTAGTTCAATAGTCTACTTGAATGTGTATCATTATTGAAACTGTTACGATAAATAACTTTGGGGAATGGTAAACTCTCGAAGGAAATTGAAAAATACAAATAAAAACTTTATAATGAAAAGTATCTTAAATATTTCACTTGGAAAGTTTGTCTTGAAATTATTTTTTTATTTACCAGACCAGTTTGCTTCCACGACTCCTTACCAATCCATTTTATTTCCATGACACCCTGTCAGTCTAGTTTATTTCTAAGTTTACTTATCAGCCCCTTAATTCTATGGTTACTTATCAGGCACGTTAGTTTCCTTGACTCCTTATCAATCCACTTTGTTTCCATGACAACTCTTCAACCCCGTTATTTCCATGACACCTTGTCAGTCTAGTTAATTTCTAAGTTTACTTATCAGCCCCTTAATTCTATGGTTACTTATCAGGCACGTTAGTTTCTTTGTCTTCTTATCAATCCACTTTGTTTCCATGACAACTCTTCAGCTTGACTCCTTATCAATCCACTTTGTTTCCATGACAACTCTTCAACCCCGTTATTTCCATGACTCCTTATCAGTCTAGTTTGTTTCTATATTTACTTCTCAGCCCCGCGTTTACTTATCAGACACGTTAGTTTCCATGACAACTTATCATATTTGTTTATCGCCCGTGTTTGTTTCTATGTTGGCTTATCAACCCAACTTATTTTCTTGTATTCTAAAACAGCCTTGTAAGTTTCTGTGATTACTCATCAATCCAACTTGTTTCCATGACTACTTAATTTAATTTAATTTTAATTAGTCTTGTCTTTGTTACACCGTCCGCATTTAACACAAAATGCTTATCGTGATTTTAGTATTCTGAATGCTGTTTTCCTCTGAACAAAACAAATCGCACTATAAATAACAGCTAAAAAATAGTTAATCCAGCTGGTTGTGAAAGGTTAAATAGCTGTCTTGCCATAAGTGACATCTACAGGATAATTTCTACACTAAAGGTGTACAGAATTTGTTTTTCTTCTAAGAAATGTACTACAATGTCGTGTATTTTTTATTTTTTTTATTTTACTAAAACAAATACGTTTAGCGATGAAAGTTTTATCGACATACACAACCATGTGGGAGGGGGCGGGGAGGAAGTTACTTCATCATTTTCGATACCAGTTACATATCGACCACAAGTTGTACAAAGATCTTGTGGAAAAAACAAGTCGTATAGGTTTCTTGTTGATCATTTACTCCACTGCACGTTTCGCTCAAACAGCAAACCTCCCCCCCCCCCAAAAAAAGTCCCCGTAGAGAGGGGGGGGGATTTTCTGCATATAATAGATAACTCAAAATAACAAGTAACAGGTAGGAAAATTACCCACTGTTGATCAATAAACGAAACTGGAAAATATACCAGAAACCTCCTTATTAAACGTCAGGGAATTTTTCAATCGTGATTTTAATTAACGCTCGCGCTGATGGATTAACTGGATTTCTGAAGATTTTTAGCAACCTTGTGAAGAAGATCGTAGGGGGTGTTAAAAGAGATAAGGGCTTGAAACCTAAGTACACACGACTTAAGACCACTACCATTCTACCTATTCATTGTTTCAATAGGAGAGATGTATTTCTTTTAGAAGGCCTGTAAATAAGTTAATTATAATATGAAAATTTTATGTTTCTTCTTTACTTTTAAGCTATGATTACTGTTACTCCTTTTTTGTAATGTTTACACTGAGCTAGAGAGAGAGAGATATGATGGGTCTATCGCTGGAGGAGACAGGAAAGGAATAAGTAACTTAGCAATGACTCACTACTGTCATGTCAGAGCTAAGTCTTTGCCCCCAGGGTCGGTAGCTTCGAACAAAAAAAAAAAAAAAAAAGACAAGAGATAAGAGCACACGGGAAGTTCAACCTAAAACACGTTATCTACATATTCATTTAGTCATCTTAATTCAGCGTATTGATACGAGCTTTTCCTATTCGCGATGTTCTTTCGAAGGCCCGAGAGACAAGTTGCATCTCGAGAGGACAGACCTGTGGTGAGGAATTGATCACGCGCGCTCCCTTTTTTGGGCACCGCGCATACGGGATATGATTTAACGCGTTTTTAACCACGAAAGTACAGCAAGAACGGGTAATACCCAATGGGTACTATACCGTACTGAAGCCTGATCGTTAATGGAGTTATTCGCAATCTCTGTAAACAAATCTCTGCGCACTCAAACGTAGTAATCCAGTCGATGTATATTAACAATGTTTCACATCCCAGAAGGCGAAACTGTGGGAGAGACTCTGTTTTATGTAGCGGTCGCAGATCGAACCGACTGTCCCTCGTGTATCTGCAATCACGAAACGTATGCAAAGCGAGGCAAACTTTTCTAAAAGTATATTAAAGAATCACTGTCAGCTAACATTTTGTTTCCACTTCTTTTCTTGACTGATAGGGTTACTATGTGGCGTTTCAATAACAGTTTTTTTTGTGTTTCTGTTTTTTTTTTTTTAGAGCAAAGACGCATTGGAATATCTACTATGTTCACTGCTGGGAGTCGAAATCTGGATTTTAGCATTGTAAGTCTGTAAACTTACCGCTGTTCCACAGGGGAGACTTCAATAACCGAGGATGCTACATAAACACAGACATGATATTGAACAAAAAAACAAAAACAACAACAAAAAAACATTTTCTTATCACACCTGAAAAAGTCACCGATTTTCGAATGTAAGAAAAAACGGCGAATAGAAGTGTGTTATAGATTACTTTAAAAAATAACGGAACCATAATGAATAATTGATAAAGGAAAAAGATAATTGAATTATCCAAAACGTTTTTTTTTTGTATTTACTTTTATTAGAAGCTGTAGCATGCATGTAAGATTCCTCACGTCGTTTCTAGTGTCATTGTTGATAACAGTAAGACTTAATATGGTAATTGAAACAGCCAGGCGTGGTCTGTAGTGATTAACGTCCCTGGCTGCGTACCGTAGGGTCCAAGGTTTGCGCCGCAATCTCGGAATTTCAGTCCCATTATTTGGTTTAAAATCGGACAAAGCCCTTTTGTCCTCCCTTCGATTAGTAGTTAAAATGTAGAGACGGTTACATCAGAACCCTGGGGGGTCACTGACTTGGCCCATTTACGCATAAGGTGCTAATTAGTTTCGGGCTGGACTATGAAAAATATCACACATATTTGACCCAAAATGGTAAGATCTTTTCGCTAATAAGTTATCTGTGGTAAAACACCACTAAATAACAGAGTACTTTAACAGACATAGTATCTTGGATCAAGTGTCTTATAAAAAGAAAAACATCCATAAAGTTATGGGCCTAACATGGCCTGGTGGTTAGGGCACTCGTCTCGCAATCTGAGGGTCGCGGGTTTGAATCCTCGTTACCGAACATGCTCGCCATTTCAGCCGTGTGGGCGTTATAATATGATGGTCGATCCCACTATTCGTTGGTAAAAGAGTAGCTTTAAGAGTTGGCGGTGGGTGGTGTTGACTAGCTGCTTTCTCTCTAGTCTTTCACTGCTAAATTAGGGACGACTAGCGCGAATAACTTTTGTGTGGCTTTGCGCGAAATTCAAACTAAACCAAAACAAGTAAAATGTTGTACCGTTTGTGAGAAATGACGAGCTGAGCTACTACGAAACTTTTCATAATTACACTGTAGATGGCGTTAATCTCAACAGTAGAGCTGAACCGTCGATCTGAGGGTCCATGGTTCGCTCCCATTACCTCAAACAGAAAATATAGATCGCGCTCCGAATTCTGGGGTTTTAGGCACTTTACAAGAGTAACGGAGAAATCATAATATTCGAAAAGAATAGCTAAAGAGTTGGCGGTGGATGCTAATTACTATCTGCCTTTTATCTTGTTTACTGCTAAATTAGAGATGGCTAGTGCACATAGTTCTCGTGTTTCTTTGAGTGAAATTCAGGTACAACAACAAAACAAAAAATCCACAGTAGAACTGTGAATATCTTGGACAATTCAATACCACAGCAGGGAAACAAACCGTTCGCATAAGGAAATGAATTATCTTACCTTGTATTTAATGGCATTGAAAAACAAAGGAATATGGATCAACTTGGGGCACCAGGACCACACGCACACATACACTTAATATAATTGCTAACTTTGTATATATTAATGTGCATTATGTACTCCATATATTTTGTATTAGTTTGCTATTAAATACAAACCTACGCAATGGGCTATCAATACTCTTCCCACCGCTGGTATCGAAACCTGAATTTTAACGAAGTAAGCTGTGAGACTATATTTTGTCAAAAATAATGAAAATCGTTTACTTTTTTTTGATGAAACTGAAGTGGCCGATATGCCACTTAGGATTAATTATATGTAAAAATGATATTGGCTGTTCACTATTACATCATCACACGAGCGTGGACGAAGTGTGCGTACGCTTGCTTACGTCCTTACCCGCTAACGCGTGCGTGGATGCACGCTGGCACGTTTCATGATAAAAAATGTTTCATTCTTTTGCAAGAGCTTGTCTGTTTTTCCATCCACCATTACCACCAATCAGTCAATCTACTTATCTGTCTACCGTTTACTTATCTATCTATCTGCTTATTTATATATCTGTCTATCTATCTAGCTAGCTATCTGTTTCTTTATATGTCTATCTTACTATATATCTAGCTGGCTATCTGTTTACTTATATACCTGTCTATCTATCTGTCTGTCTATATGTTTACTTATATACCTGTCTATCTATCTATCTATCTGTCTGTCTATATGTTTACTTACATACCTGTCTATCTATCTAGGTATCTGTTTGTGTATATATATGTCTGTCTATCTATTTATTTATACACGTCTATCTATCTGTGTATCTGTTTACTTATATATCTGTCTAACAATGAGTCTGTCTGTTTAACTATCTACCAAACTGTCATTCGTTTTAAACAATGTATCTGGCTATACTATTGTACAAGAACATATTGGCTCGTGCGTTCGAGATTGAGATATAAAAAATTAACTATAAGTACTATCATTAAAAGCCGAAATGGAGATTATCTAAAACGAGAGTGACAGAGGTTACAACGAAATTAATGTCAGTTATCTTTAAATACACATGGCAGAAGTTTCCAGGATCTTCCCCAGAAATCTATTTCGCGAGATGTCAGTTTCAATCTGGTAACATGTTTTATACTTCAGAGTAGACAACTTTGTAGCGGATAAAATAAAATAGCCCCGGTACCCTAGAGAACCAACAGCTGTATTGAGAATCCGGTTTTTGTGATCGTATATAGTATATACAAACACCACAATCTTGATAGCTTGACTGGTAGTTTTCCTTTCAGGTTTAAAGTAGAAAATGTATCAAATATTTAAAAAACCAGGCTGAAAACGTTAGGTTTCTGGATAACGTGTGTTTGTAAACTTTGAACAATCGGTGTCATTGTAAACAGAACCGAGCTTTTCTAATTGTTGCTTTCTTATGTTTATTGGAGAAATAATATTGAGAACTGAGTTGCTGTAATTGTTGCTTTATTTTATACACTGAAGAAACAATATTGAGAACTGAGTTGCTGTGATTGTTGCTTTATTTTATACACTGAAGAAACAATATTGAGAACTGAGTTGCTGTGATTGTTGCTTTATTTTATACACTGAAGAAACAATATTGAGAACTGAGTTGCTGTAATTGTTGCTTTCTTATGCGTATGAAAGAAGCAATATTGAGATCAGAAAAGCAACTTTTTTTTTGCTTAATTACAAGATCATTATTTATGAACCGTCTAATTAACACTGGTTCTGTTTTGCTGTCAAATCTTCATAGATGGAGAAGATTATTTTAACAAAACAAAAGTGAATTAAAATAACCAAGACAAATGAGTCGAATACAAACAACGACTACTCTACAAACAGAGACTCGCGGGTAACGTTTCATCGCTGTTAGGCTGATGGAGTGAAATGGCTGATGGAGTGAAATAACTCTGGAAACGTGTCTGCTGAATAACGAAACCGAGTAAACCTAGGCCTCACTTTCATTAATATTTTATTATCGTATCAACTTCGTTTGGCTAAAACGACAGTTACTATGCTAACGTATATGGTTCATTTTCATTGTTAGACATTTTAGTTGTAGTTGTAATTAACTAAAAAACTAATTACGAGGCATATTTCTAAAAACAAAAACAAAAAAAAGTAAATCAACTTTAGATTACAAGGAGTGAAAATGGATTAAAAGTTCTGGAATAACACATTATTTCTTTCCTTCTTAATACGGGGGCGTATCTAAACAATTAGATTTAGTTGTTGTTAAGTTACAAAATTGACGATTTGTGTTCTGCTCACTACCGGTATCGAAACCCGATTTTAGGGTCGTAGGCATGCAGCCTTATTGCTGAGCCACTGGGGTGGGGGTGGGGATATCTAAGCAAAATTAACAATTAGGAACTTAATAGATCAGAAATTTCGGAGTGCATTGTTTTCTTTTAACCCGGTCTGAACTTATTGTCCTGTTTGTACATTTAAACAAAATGTACTAAACTTATCTTTAATACACGTTAGCTGAAGGAAACACAATAAGCGTTTTCCCGCTTATCTTTGAAAAGTCAGTTTCTGTGAAAATATCAAGTCCGAAAAATTCCTTGCATGAAAGAAGCTTCCTGTTATCTGTTCTCAGTTCACTTTAACCATGATTTTCAATATAGAAGACACTAGACCTTGACGACGATGTCACTGGCGTTCGTCTTAAAAACCTTTCCACAGGCTGTTTTTGGTTCTCAATAAATCTCTTCAACATAAGACGACAACGCGACGCCTGTTGTTTGCTGATATACCGTCATGACGCCATATTTAACTGGGCTTGACAAGAACATCCGTGTGTTTTCTGATTGGCTGTTGTTTGATAGGATTCGGACTCATTCAGCCGGTTTTAGTAGCTAAGATTTATGGGCTTTAAACAACTTCTGTAAATGAAATTGATTTGAATGTGCCAAATTGTTCACGTAACTTTACTCCTACCAAAAGAAAAGAGTTACGAGTAGAAAATTCTGGAAAGTTTATTTAGAAAATAAGAAAAAACAAAACAAAGAGAAATAAATATAGGCGCGTAATAAAATATCTTAGTAATTTCATTACGAAATAAGTCCTCACCTCTAGGTCTTGTTCTTCTGAAAGACCTCTTAATAAAGGTTAACATAGAAAACAACTATGTATATACAGTGTATCTTCCAAGTAAGCACTCCAACACGACTAATCAATACTTTTCTTTACTTTCTTAGCTTGAACGTCCACGATGTTAATCCTTTTGGTTTCTTTGATTATTTGTTATTAAGCACAAATCTACACCATAGGCTATCCGTTCTATGCCCAACTTCGGGTATCGGAACTCCAATTTTAGCGTTATAAGCTTTCAGTCTTACCGCTGAGCCAACGGTTGGCGGCACAATGTAAAATACAGAAGAACAATCTTGAAATAGAAAGGTAATGTTTGAAACTCTGGAACTCAAGCTATGAGATATAAAGGTAATGTTTGAAACTCTGGAACTCAAGCTATGAGATATAAAGGTAATGTTTGAAACTCTGGAACTCAAGCTATGAGATA
>NW_013667264.1:253290-265338 GCF_000517525.1 Limulus polyphemus | reverse complement strand
GTGTTTTCTTGCTGTAGTTTCTCCCCATGATTACTATTTAGTGTTTTATTTGTTTAATTATCGTTATATTTAGCAGACTAAAGATCATTGTGGAGATGTGGGCTTTGAGATGTCCAAGACTAAATAGGATAAAAATCTTTTAGACTGACTGCTAAGGTTGTATCTTAAGGTTATCAACGTCATTTATTTTGAAGTAAAGAGTGACCATCAGTCACATGAGTGGTATTGCTTTAAGCATATAATTTTATGTTCTCTCAATTTGAAACATATTGATGATGAGTGATTTTGACTACAAAATCATTTTAAATAAGGTAGAGACGTTCTCCACTAAAGATACCTAAAAGATACACTTATATTTGTAGGGAAATGGCATATTTGTGCTTATGGAATCACAAAATCAAACGTTAGAGGATGGTTCTTGTTCAAGGTTCAATTACTTGTAAAAGAACCATTGCTTTCAGTTTTACCCATTTCCCCATTGGACTATGTTACGATAACAACCAGTCAATGGTGGAAGTCTCACGTGCATGTGAGAAATAACCACGCAGTGGTGGTCAAGAGATCAAATAAAGATTGGTAAACCTGGACAAGGAAGACATTTGATTCAGATGATATACATATGAGAATGTGTATGCCTTTGAAAATAACGTTTGTAGTTGATCAAATTCTTCTGGTTATTTCATCTTTGGACTGAACTTGCCAAGCGTCTCAGTCACATTTATTCTGCTGCTTGACTAGCCCATACTTTATTCATGAAAAACTATCCAATCACAAAACATCATCTCGGCCTGACAAAGTTTGATTTGAATCTTCTATGGACTCCATCTAATGTTTCTGACCACAACATCTAGCTTCCTTCCCTTGGAACAAAGTGAAGGCAGCTCTTGCTAGGGCCAAGGCTTCCTGTGACTTTAACCATACAGCTACAATTTCTGCACTAACTCTGTATGATTCCAGTTCAGCCTGAACTGTTGGTATGAGCAATTGTTTCTTTTAGTAATTGTGTTTTATGTTGCAAATAGTTATGTTGAATATTCCGGATACTCTTTATTAATGTTTAAGCTAATTCTGCGCATGCGCCTTTGTTGTAAGAGCGCTAGCTCGAAACGTCATTCTTCTTTAAATAAAAATGCAAAAAAAAAAACGTGGCGAATGTACAACTTATTATTTAACTTAGGTGTTCTTGGTTCTCTCTTTAACTTTAGAAGGTTAAGCTGTCTGTTCTTTCACTTAAAAATAAAACCAATGGTATTGGTGGCACCTATCTTTTGAGGGGTTATTATTTCTGTGTATATAATGCCATGCTCTTTAAGACTAAATCAGAGTTTTTTCTCAAAATAATTTTTCGGAGAATATCTTCATAATTTCTCTCGACAAGCACCATCTGATGTTTGTTGCATTTGTCTGTTAATTTTTGCTGTTGCTGTTGATGAGGCCCGACATGGCCAGGTGGTTAGGGAGCTCGACTCGCAGTCTGCTCGCACTGTCAGCCGTGGGGACGTAATAAAGTGACGGTCAATCCCACTGTTTATTGGTAAAAGAGTAGCCCAAGAGTTAGCGGTGGGTGGTGGTGACTAGCTGCTTTCCCTCTAGTCTTACACTGCTAAATTAGGGACGGCTAGCGCAGACAGCCCTCGTGTAGCTTTGCGCGAAATTCAAAAACAAACAAACAAATACTGTTGATGAAAATAGAGACTGATTTAACTTTCCCTTGCATTGTTCTCTGTCTGTTTTCTGCAGCTCAGCCAAATCAAATTTTCAGTTCATCATTTCCTGTCTGAACCTCTAGTTATTAACAGGATTTGTTTGTTTGTTTCAAAACCTAGCCAATTGGACTATCTGCTTTTACAACCTCCGGGAATCGAACCCAGGATTTTAGTGTCGTACGTCCGTATACTATTAGCAAGAATACTCTTACCTTCAGTGATTATTCAACCTACAAATACTAAACACATAAAAAGCACTATTTACCTCAATATACTGGCAACTGCGCTAGCTCCTCAGGCAGTGTCTGAAACTGCGAAACACTGGTGATTTTGGTCTTGCATTCGTCATTGTGAGGAAATGGGGAGGCAACCAACATTGAGAATGGCGGAAAAAGGAAATGTTAGGTTCCATGTTACACTTTTATTCGTAGACGAAGACTTCGTGCCCTGTTGGAGGAAATAATTTAATAATCAGATTCATTCCCCAGTAAGGAATTCACAATTTTTGTAGCACATTTATTTTAAAGGTTATAAAAACACGTGAACATTTTTTTTGGCAAATTCTCGAGAAATGTTTGTTTGCTTTCGATATACATGCAAACGTACACAAGGGCTGTCTGTGCTAATCACCGTACGCAAGGGCTGTCCGTGCTAATCACCGTACACAAGAACTATTTGTGCTAATCACCGTACACAAGAACTATCTGTGCTAATCACCGTACACAAGAACTATCTGTGCTAATCACCGTACACAAGAACTATCTGTGCTAATCACCGTACACAAGAACTATCTGTGCTAATCACCATACACAACGGCTGTCTGTGCTAATCACCCATAATTTTGACCTTAGTTCGCCCCTGACGCAGAAAGCTCCACTCTTCGAAAGCGCTAGGGTATCTGATTTTTGTGACTAATTTTGAGCCGCTAGGCTAGTTGAAAGGCAGCAATTAATGAACAGTACCTACTGCCAACTCTTGGGCTACTCTAATCAAATAATGGAATTTGACTATAATTCTTATAATGCACCTATGTCCTGAAAGTATGGAGTGCAGGTTGGATTTACAGTAATGGTACACAATCCTGACACATTTGCATTTTTAATCTGAGTGATATTCAGCTTGATGGTGCTTGTAAACAAGCTATAGTCAAAGGCCTCAATTTCAGCATTTTCAAATTTCCAACTCAACTGAGCTAATTGTGTTATTGATTTTCGAAAGGCTTACAGAACCCTTAATTCCTTTCCATTGTTCACTAACCAGAACAATAATACAGCTCACGATTTTGTAAAAACTAATTCCCTTGATGCCTGATGATTCCTTTACTAGCGAAACCTTGGTCGTAATAAATGGTGTATTATTTTTACCTCAATTCTGTAAAATAGAGAACGTTTCTCCTTCCACCTTCTACAGGTATGACACATATTATAAAAAAAAACAATTATATTGATAAAATGAACCAGCAACTGAATGACTCATGTAAGTACAAAAACTAGACACTGACTTACCATCTCTAGAGAGAA
This sequence comes from Limulus polyphemus, assembly GCF_000517525.1. NCBI lineage: Eukaryota > Metazoa > Arthropoda > Merostomata > Xiphosura > Limulidae > Limulus > Limulus polyphemus. Next base: position 262,112 of record NW_013667264.1, on the reverse strand, counting down.
GATAAGATAATGTGTTTTCTCAAGACCCATAAAGACCAAAATATTATATCTGAGACGACATTTCACCAAGTTGTCCCATGTGGCACTAAACCCAATTTTCTTTAAGGACTACCCAAAGTGTACAAAACTGGATACCCTCTCCGCCCTATTCTCTAGGCCTATTCTCTCCTGCGATTACAACTTCTCCAAACTTGTCGTTCCTATTCTCAAACTTCTCACTTTTAACGAATTTACCATCACCGATTCTTTCATCTTTACTTCTGAAATCTCTAAATTTCTCTCTGACGATCAATCAATATGTCATAGTCAGTTTTGATGTTCTCTATACTAATATTCCTCTTCACGAAACTTCGAATTTCATTGTAGACCTTCTCTTTCCTTCTAGCACTGAGTAGTATCTTGATTTCACCTGAAAACGATGCTTCAATTCCACCTAAACTCCATCCATAAATTAATAATCTATCCAACAATCCCTTTCGCTCGTAAGATTCGCCAAACGATAATTTTGTGCACTTACGATAAAAAAGTAATAGTTTCTCTTATGAGAGAAAAATTGCCATCTATTAGTCTGTGTTGTTGGGATTATATTAACGTATTGGCTTAACGTATACTTAATGAAGTCATTGGATCCCCACTGGGTCTAATGAATGCAAATAGCTTTCTACACACTAATGAAAGCAACTGACTAGAAGACTGCTCACCTGTTTTCAAACCTGTCATTTACAAGAGGACATAATTGATGAACTTATCTTGGTCCTTCGACAATCTAGTCACCTTTCCAAATCTCTTACTTACCTGAACTTCCAACACCTTAACATCAAGCTCACATACGAACTACAAGAAAATGGTTCTTTACCTTTTATTTTAGACATCAGGATCTTCAGACCTTGAACTCCACATTAAAGTTTACCCATAGTAAAAGAACGTCCGGCTCTTAATGACTTACAAACATCCTTAAACCTAAAACTGTTTTAAGTAGCTTCACTTAACATTCAGCCGTTTGTTAGGAACAGTTATAAGTTGATATGTTATTTAACTTTAATTTGTGCTACTTCCGTAACATGTTCTATAATACTTACTTCCGTTTGCCGAATATCTTAGATATATTAATTATTTACGTTACTATACCATTAGTTATGATAATATTATTATTTCCAGGTTTCGCTGAAGATTGATTTAATATTCAGGATATTTTTTTATATCTGTCTGCATGCTATTCTGGGAAAAGATCAGCTGTGAAATTATGAAACCGGGGTTACCATTGGCCAAATTAGATGTGATGGGATCAGCTGTGAAATTATGAAACCGGGGTTATCATTGGCTAAATTAGATGTGATGGGATCAGCTGTGAAATTATGAAACAGGGGTTACCATTGGCCAAATTAGATGTGATGGGATCAGCTGTGAAATTATGAAACCGGGATTACCATTGTCCAAATTAGATGTGATGGGACAGCTGTGAAATCATGAAACATGGGTTACCATGAGCAAAAATGTTTTAACTTGGTTTGTTGTGAAATTATGAAACCAGGGTTATCATTAACGCTTGCTTGTAATTAAGCACAAAGCTACACAATGGGCTATCTATGGTGTGTCCACTATTGGTATCAAAACCCGACTTCTAGCGTTATCAATTATCAAAATATTTGTTATTAGGTCTGCTGTGAAACTGTAAGACCGAGATTACCATTGGTTAAACCGTTTGTGTCTTGATCTGTTTTGAATAATGAAACGAGATTACCATTGGCCAAAACGTTTGTGTCTTGATCTGTTGTGAATAATGAAACGAGATTACCATTGGCCAAAACGTTTGTGACTGTATCTACTGTTGAATCTCAAACAATCTCAAAACCAAATAGAATTTAGGATTTTTAATACTGTTTTATTGCTATTTTTATAAAAAAAATAATGATAAATTTTATTTTAAATCGGAAAACATTAAGCTTTTTTTTCATGGTAAATACCCAGCAGCAACTATGCAAGCACATAACGTTTTGGGACAACAAGGGACCTATTGGTCCATCTCGACTGTTCGATCCTCTAAACTAAACTAAAACTATTAATCAATAATTTTCAAAAAAATCTTAAAGCTGTATTTAGTACAGATTGCAAGAACATAAAGACTGTATAAGAAATAATAAAACAGAAACCTCAGAAACACGTAAAAACTACCCAACATACAATATTATGGGAAACAACTTTAATTTTGGCTCAGCCTCGAAGTTTTAAATCATTAAATATTAGAGAAATATTAGAAACAATGAAGTATTAAATAGAGACGAAGGACTATCAAGTCAACATGTTGATATATGATATTATATAAAACAGTAGACCAAGAAAATATACAAATAATAGTGAAGCAGTGTGACAAGGAATAAAAGTGTAAGGTATGTCTTGTAAAGTAACTTCTGCAGATGACGTATCTCACGTCGAAACTTGTACTGTGTCCATTTTAAAGTGGAAGCTTCAATAAAGTTTTAAATTGTGTAAATATGAAGCGTTGTTGTTAATTATTTATTATAATTTAACATATTACACAAGTACCGGTAATTCATGATTCATATTCCAAAAACCTTCACTGTTTGACTCTCCCAATCTGTGTGCCTGAAACTAAAATCACCCATAATTATGACTTCACTTACAGCTGATAAAGTCTACTTCAATTACTGACAACAACAAAAACGTTTTATTTATCGAACTTCAAATTCTACGGTTAGCGTAACCAACCTTCTCAGATAGGCCTAACTTCATAAATAAAATATGTCTATTAAAACTTCCATTGAAATTATAATTCCGACCAACAAAACAACATTTTAGTGTTTAAAGAACACCGGCCAAGGGAGTGGGGGAATCGTGAACTTTTGAGGTTGTTCCACATAGAAAAATAAATATGAATATCACCCTTTAGTGTAGAGAGGCTGACAGGTGTATGCAAATTGCTAATAAAAGTTCGAATTGTTAACATAAATAACGAGAATCTTGAAACTTTATGTGTGTATATAACATGGCACTTAAATTATGTTTCAGAATCAATATTTACATAATGACGTTGTGTACGCACGTGAAGGGGTCGGTACGTGACCTTATTCGTGGGTTAGCCTTTAATTAATTGCATTATTAATACAACAAAAATGGAGTTATGTGGCGAGTAACAGTCCATTCGTAAAACAAAAAGCAATTTTTCAGAGCAGAAAGGAACTTTTTTTTGTCTGGGTAATTTTCCTTGTTGCGAGTTAGCATCCAGTATTTCAAATGTTTATTTCGTATTTGTTATTTGACGTGTTCATCACGTGATTTTAGCTGGCAGTTACTGAAAATCTGTAACTATACTTGCCTTAAGACTAACGTTAGTTAAGCCTTTATGGCCTATATTTGATAAAAATAGAAATTAACGCTGTAACGTGTGTACGTTTTTTGCTTTATTTCAGTTAGACCTAACGTCAGACTGTTTTAAAAACTTTGATAAGCTTTTAATACGGTGTTGTACAAGATGTGTTCTAAAGTATATTAAAATCTGTTGAAATGGAAGTTCGCGCGCATGCGTATTTAGATAGTAAGATGCTAGTTTTAAACTCGTTACAGAACTTGAGGCATCAGTCATCGCAATGATACACTATTCAGTCTTCAAAGTAGCCATAAATCCCACTCCATCATTCGAGTTACCACTTTCCACTGAGTTATACGAGTTTTTGGGAATTTCCACAATAATCAGTAACCCTGGATGGGTACAAACGAATACGCTTCAGTCAAGATAATATATATATATATCTAATGTATAATATGTTGGTTAAAAGAATAATAACATAAAAATATGTAGTTACTGCTACAGAATATCACATTTAGAAAATGCGTGATAAAATATCCATGAGATAACGTAGTTTGTTAAAATATACTGTTTGTATCGTTCTGTTCGGCAAGTTCAGTAACATAAATTGGTCATTTATCTAGGTGGCATCTGAGTTGGTTACTGGAAGATCCATCCACCAAGAGCATATTTAGAAACTCATCAACTGGTGGAAGTAGGTTCCTTGGAGGAAGGATATTTTTAACTTAGAAAGTGATCAACTGGTGGAAGTAGGTTACTTGGAAGAAGGACATTTTTGATTTAGAAAGTGATCAACTGGTGGAAGTAGGTTCCTTGGAGGAAGGATATTTTTAATTTAGAAAGTGATCAACTGGTGGAAGTAGGTTCCTTGGAGGAAGGATATTTTTAATTTAGAAAGTGATCAACTGATATGAAGGAGCAAGCCGAAAGATAGTGCAAAAATTTAAGTGTGAAAATTTTCCACCAAGGATGTCCAAGGACAAAGGTCCCTCTTCATCCATCAAGGAAACGGTCAAAAAGAAACTGGAGTATTGGAGTTTAAAATGCATGAGGGAAGAGGAACAGTGTTAGCTTCAGATTTCAATAGTGAAGGGAGATATAAGAAAGAAAACGAAGAGGAGTGGTCTTCAATTGGAGGTCATCTTGAGTCTCTTGAAGGGAGGGCAGCTAGTCAGCACCACCCACAGCCAACTCTTGGGCTACTCCTTTACCAACGAATAGTGGGATTTACCGACACTTTATTACGCCCCTACGGCCTAAAGGGTGAGCATGGTTGGTTGGACAGGGATTCGAACTCGATACCCTCAGAGTGCGAGTCGAGTGCCCTAACCACCACTTACATCTTAATTTGCATTTGAGTTCCATGTTAGTCTATTGTCGGAACTGCTGCGTAGAAATTTTATAGTTTCTGTGGCTTATATCTCGTTCTTCTGCTTTGGATCTGTTTTCTTTCGTTCATTCTATTAAGTTTTTTCAGTGTTAAGTTTTGTACTTGGCATAGTTACTGTTGAAGGTTTTTGGCTGCTTCAATTTAAATTTTAGAGAAGTATCATTCTGCGACGTACTTTACAAATTGGGAGACTTATATGTGTAAATTTATTTCGCTATGTAGATTAAGATAACTTTGGATAGAATAAATTCATAGCATTGCCTTTAATTTTAATTGGTCGGCTATTTAGGGAATCGAAAATATAGCACAAATATTGTGTAGCAAACAAACTGAAAGAACAAAATTAGCTTTCCTATAGTTTTGTGGTGTATATTATATAGTGATTTTAGTGAACGTATATTACATAGGAATTGAATAATATGCTACAAATGTATTCTTCTCAACTATACAGCAGACAAGCTGTTAAGATACTAGAAATCAAGTCTTAATTTCTCACTCTATGTACCGCATGGGGCGCGAAACCCAACAAAAACAAACAAGTTACAACTTGCCACTGAGTTAAACTGGCTTCGGGGAATTTCGCCTCTCTATGAAAAATATATGTTCCTTCTGGTGAAGAACCCCCCCCCCCCCCACGTGACACAGCGGTATCTCTGCAGACTTACAACGCTAGAATCCGGGTTTCGATACTCGTGGTGAGGAGAGCACAGATAGCCCATTCTGTAGCTTTGTGCTTAATTACAAACAAACCTTCTGGTGAGTAAAAAAATAACTAAAAACACCACGTAACATTCAGTCCTAATATAACAACAAAAAAACCTTAGTTACTAAGTTATTTAAACAATGATTTCAAAAGTGATGATGATAATAATATCCAATAGATAAATATTTGACAAAGATAAAATATTAAACTGAAAAGTATAATATATTATGGCACAGCGGCTCATAAAATGGCTCTGAGTTTTGTTTTTGTTTTTTTCAAGTACAAACTTTTAGCTCATAGCTCATAGACTGACTTGAGAGCTAATTACAGCCGAGGCTATTGAGGATTCCCTCTTGTTATTTGTTGTAAAACACAAAGTTACATTATGAAATACCCTTGCTTTACCCACTGTTGGTATCGAAACACGATTTTTAGTGTTACAAGCCCCTTGACTTACCGCTGAGGCACCAGGAGGCCTATCAAACCTTGGATTTTCCGGGACATCGAAAGTCACTAATCGGATTTAACAAAAAATATTCGGATTATTATATATCCGAACATCTAATTTGACGAAAAAAATTACACTTTATTTTAATAGGTATAATTTTGGAAACATTTTATAAATATATAATGTTAAACAGATTGCTTTAGCAAATCCTGTTTCACCAGTCACAGCTCAGAAACTCAAGATGTAGATTTATCATTTGTCAAAAGAATTATTAAAGAACCACAAAATACATTAATATTGATCTTTAAAAAAATTTCATACGACAATAAAGACGTTACATAACAAAGAAAGACAGAGTACTACGTATTTAAATTGCATTTTGAGCTTGATATAAAGTTCTTTTCTCCATCATCTTTAAAAAAACACATATATATGCACGTGCATGTTGTCGTGGTACATCTGTGAGGAACACTAAACATAAACAAGAGTGCTAAGTTAGTAAAAGTACAGCAAAAGTTTATGTAAAAATTACAACGTGTAAGCCTGGTGGTTATGGCACTCGACTCGCGAGCTGCGGGTCGCGGGTTCGAATCCCCTCAACAAATATGCTCGCATTTCAGCTGTTGGGGCGTTATAATATGACGGTCAATTAATCTTTTATTGGTAAAAAAGTAGCCCAAGAGTTGGCGTTGGGTGGTGTTGACTAACTGCCTTCCCTCTAGTTTATCACTTCAAAATCAGGGACGGCTTGTGCAGATAGTCCTTGAGTAGCTTTGCGCGAAATATAACTCTAAATAGCTATATTATATATGATGAAACTAAACCTAAGTTCCTCTCACACATTAATATAACAATCTATATAGCAATATCATGTATGATGAAACTAAGCCTACGTTCCTCTCACAAATTAATATAACAATCTAAATAGCTATATTACATATGATGAAACTAAGCCTACGTTCCTCTCACAAATTAATATAACAATCTAAATAGCTATATTACATATGATGAAACTAAGCCTACGTTCCTCTCACACATTAATATAACAATCTAAATAGCTATATTATATACGATGAAACTAAACCTAAGTTCCTCTCACACATTAATATAACAATCTATATAGCTATACCATGTATGGTGAAACTAAGCCTACGTTCCTATCACACATTAATATAACAATCTAAATAGCTATATTATATATGATTAAACTAAGCCTAAGTTCCTATCACACATTAATATAACAATCTAAATAGCTATATTATATATGATTAAACTAAGCCTAAGTTCCTCTCACACATTACTATCTACCTTACGTGTATCAACAGACCACTTACTGCTAGAATTTAAATTTACATATTATTTGTTTAGTTTATTATAAAAGTATTAAAAAGAGTATTTATGTATAATACACTCGTAATATACTACTTAAGTGAATGTGTCGTAATATATGGAATTGTTTATCATGTGTACGACTATACACACTAAACTAAGAGAAGAAAATTCGATACAAAATGCTATACGCCGTACAGGAATGGACATGACCTTGACAAAGTAAGAGAAGTAAATTCGATACAAAACGCTATACGCCGTACAGGAATGGACATGACCTTGACAAAGGTCGATATATTCGTAAATGATGCACAACTCTCACGTCTAATCGTCTGGGGTTTAGCAGAACACGTGTGAAGAGCAGAAGCAAGAAAGAGGTCTCCGATAGAACCTGACCCTCCCAGATCTTCACAAGATCTAGACATAATAACGTCATTGCTTTATGCTCACGTGGTATTGCCGAGTCAGTTTTGAAATGGCTTCCAACGGAAGCGATGCGTAAATGATATTACATCATAATAGGACTGAGAAGAACCAACCAAACGTGAATAATTATTTGTCAATCTAATGTGGGTTTATACTAAACATAAATTATAAGATATCACGTACGAGTTATTACCTGCCTTAAACCCTGAGCCTATACTAAGAAATTTTGAACTTGAAATGATAAACGCAATTAATATTGAAATTCCACGTGCAGTAAGTTAATCGTGGGCGCCCCCCCCCCATTTTTGTCAGTGTCTTTATCGTAAATATTAGTGAAAATGGCCTCGAGGTAAAGATACGACACAGAATCAGACTTCGCTTTAAAGATTCGCATGCTGTCTGCACTAGTATTTAATCCTACAGACCATGTTGTAAAGATGTTCAACTTTCCTACTGATGAAAACTTTTGTTGTTTTTTTTTCATCCGTAGCTCAACCTGTGGTTGATTATTTTGAGGATACTTGGATTGGACATCCTGATCGAAGACAACCACATTGACCACCTGGACATACGATTAACTGTTATTTCGAAGAACTGGTTTTCGGAGATTTATTTGAGAAGAATTATTTGCAAACAATTTTTCCGTAAACCCGATCAGGAAGCTCTTCCGGTTGTTTAGTTTTGTTTCTGGGTTAGTAGTTTAACTATTGTGGATGTTTTATTGTACAGGGGGTTAGTAGTTTAACTAGTGTGGAGGTTTTATTGTACAGGGGGTTAGTAGTTTAACTATTGTGGAAGTTTTATTGTACAGGGGGTTAGTAGTTTAACTATTGCGGAGGTTTTATTGTACAGGGGTTAGCAGTTTAACTATTGTGGATGTTTTATTGTACAGGGGGTTAGTAGTTTAACTAGTGTGGAGGTTTTATTGTACACGGGGTTAGTAGTTTAACTATTGTAGATGTTTTATTGTACAGGGGGTTAGTAGTTTAACTAGTGTGGAGGTTTTATTGTACACGGGGTTAGTAGTTTAACTATTGTAGATGTTTTATTGTACAGGGGGTTAGTAGTTTAACTAGAATGGATGTTTTATTGTACAGGGGTTAGTAGTTTAACTATTGTGGATGTTTTATTGTACAGGGGGTTAGTAGTTTAACTAGTGTGGAGGTTTTATTGTACACGGGGTTAGTAGTTTAACTATTGT
>NW_013667264.1:232610-252520 GCF_000517525.1 Limulus polyphemus | reverse complement strand
AACTATTGTGGATGTTTTATTATACAGGGGTTAGCAGTTTAACTATTGTGGATGTTTTATTATACAGGGGTTAGCAGTTTAACTATTGTGGATGTTTTATTATACAGGGGTTTAGTAGTTTAACTATTGTGGATGTTTTATTGTACAGGGGGTTAGTAGTTCAACTATTGCAGAAGTTTTATTGTACAGGGGTTTAGTAGTTTAACTATTGTGGATGTTTTATTGTACAGGGGTTTAGTAGTTTAACTACTGTGGATGTTTTATTGTACAGGGGTTTAGTAGTTTAACTACTGTGCATGTTTTATCGTACAGGGGGTTAGTAGTTTAACTATTGTGGATGTTTTATTATACAGGGGTTAGCAGTTTAACTATTGTGGATGTTTTATTATACAGGGGTTAGCAGTTTAACTATTGTGGATGTTTTATTGTACAGGGGTTAGTAGTTTAACTATTGCGGATGTTTTATTGTACAGGGGTTTAGTAGTTTAACTGCTGTGGATGTTTTATTGTACAGGGGTTTAGCAGTTTAACTATTGTGGAGGTTTTATTGTACAGGGGGTTAGTAGTTTAACTACTGTGGATGTTTTATTGTACAGGGAGTTAGTAGTTTAACTATTGCGGATGTTTTATTGTACAGGGGTTAGTAGTTTAACTATTGTGGAAGTTTTATTGTACAGGGGGTTAGTAGTTTAACTACTGTGGATGTTTTATTGTACAGGGGTTAGTAGTTTAACTACTGTGGATGTTTTATTGTACAGGGGTTTAACAGTTTAACTATTGCGGATGTTTTATTGTACAGGGGTTTAGTAGTTCAACTATTGTGGATGTTTTATTGTACAGGGGGTTAGTAGTTTAACTATTGTGGAGGTTTTATTGTACAGGGGGTTTTATCTGGTTGAATTTAGTTCTTTAATCCTCTCCATGTTTTTTAGTAATGTTTTTGCTATAATTTGTTTTTGGTTTGGGTTTAGATTTTACTAGGCCTGTAGTTTCTGATGTTGTCTTTGTGGTGAGATTTGAATTAACTGCCAATGTTGGAGGCCTAATCTCTAGTCACAATTCAATACTGTATAACAATGGTAACTCAAATTAGAACATACGCGATTAGCTGCCCCACGATATAAATTTTACCGCTAAACAAAAAGGGATTCTGTGAAACGCAATAAAGCCATTCGGAACGAATGCACTGTTGCCTGCTTTATTGATGACCAGAAAGCTGTCGACGGTGTATGGCACAATGGATTACAGTTCCAAATGTCCAAAATGAAACTACCGCGGGTTATTAGTCGCTGGTTCTCCAACTTTCTAGAAAACAAAAAAAACTAGAATTATTGTGTCCGGCACCTTAATAAGGGATAGTTAACCCAATACTATCTATCATGTATATGAGTGAAAATGTCTCTGATAGATTCAGATTCCCGCTTCTGTTGCCGCCCCCCCCCCCAGTGGCACAGCGGTATGTCTGCGGACTTACAACGCTAGAAACCGGGTTTCGATACCCGTGGTGGGCAGAGTACAGATAGCCCTTGTGCAGCTTTGTGCATAATTAAAAAACAAAGAACAAGCTTCTGTTGCCAGTTTTTCGGCTATGTGGAAGAGTTCACATACTCCAACCATTGCAGCGACCAAACCAAATGGGAAAACTACTGTAACAAATGGAGAATCAAAATAAACGCCACCAAAAACATAAATTATATTATTCACAAAATCAACCAAGACAAGTAAACAGCCTAAGTTATACCTAAGTTGAACCCTTTTCCAAGTAGCCACATCAACCAAATTCGTGGACCTAACTTACCATTAAAAACCAAATTGGACCAAACAAATGTGTAAATGAAATTGGAAATCAAATACAGCAAATACAAAGAGCGAATTACTTACGACGTCTGACTGGCAACAACAACAACAACAACTGAAAACGTGTATTTAAAATCTATAAAACCTATGTACGTCCAGGGGTAGAGTATGCCTTCTGAGCATGGTTAAATGTAACCAAATCCCATATAAACAAACCAGAGACAACTAAATAATCACTAAAGCATACAGAGCTCCCTGATGCACAAACAATCTTCCTACACAATTATACAAACATTCTATGTCGTCAGACAGACTTCAAAATAGATCAATAGACTACTTCCAGAAAAATTTGAATAAAAATACTTCACTAAAAACTTTATCATGCATGATGTAGATAGGCATAAGTACCTCTCAACACTAAATGTAACCTCGTTATGTAATCTACGACCACCAATTATTGGGCACACCGGTAGCTAGTTTTATTTTAAAGGGGGTGCTTTTTATGTACAAGTATTGTATACTTCTCTATCGGTATCCATAGAGCTGTTTGTATGAAAATGACTGAATGCTTATGACGAACAAGAAAAAGCAAAATATTTACTGGAAAATTAGAAAGAAAATATACGCTTTTACAACCATGAGCATGGCCTGAAAAGGGCCACTCTCGTGTGCGATAAAATACGAACAATCGTAGCGCGCGTGCATGGTGTTAAAATGGATTTTCTTAGCTACCGGTCCGAACAATATCGGAGAACAGTTATGAACTTCAAGAATCAAAACAACAGTCAATGAGGGACGTAGGGGTCCTGGTTGTACATGATATTTCCGGTTCAAATAACCAAAGAACGATCAGAGAATCCGTCTGTTCTGATTTTTCAAGACACCAACTAAGGATTCCCGGCGCGGGCCCCGCGTGCCAGCGCTTAGCGACGCCTCTGATTAAGTACAAGTTAGAATATTTTGAAAATTGATGTTCGTCTATAATATTATTTAAATTCTTCTCCGCCTAAAATCCGAGGCTTATTCTTAAGTCCTTTAGAAAAAACTGTTCGTCTAAATAATCGCTAATGATTTATTTAATTATTGATGAAACTCTTTAACCTGGAAAAATAAAATCATCGTTTTAGTATTTTTTTTCTTCATTTATTACTTTACTTACACATTAAAAACATTTTTCCTGTCACGTTCGTCAGTAGATGTGTTTTATTCACTTGATAATATATGTAAATTTATGTCTCTGAGAGTTGTATTTATATTCTTATTTTAACACCTGTCATAACTTTTTGTTGCCCGAGGCAACATAGCTTCACCACGTTCCACTTTGTTTAGCAGCAAGGATGCTAACCCTCACGCATCCCGTAAGACTTCGTCGCTTCTGTCTTGATTGGGGTTCTCATTGTTATACAGTATCGCATCATTGCTAATACTCTAGCCTTTAATGCATCCCAGTTCAAGGTCACCTTTTATAATAAGTATACTGCTGTTGCTAAGGCAATCTAGGATTATTTTTTTTACACAGTAAACGTTGGCTTACATTAGATTTCCGCCATTCTTATTTTGCTGTTTGAGCTAGTTTGTTTGTTTGTTTTGAATTTCGCGCAAAAGCTATACGAAAATCATGATCTTCCACTATGGTTGTAGAAATTTTCATTGAGTTTTTTGTATCATAACTAGTATTTCGTTTTCTTTAACAACACACGTTCGCTCTGGTGTTGGGATAGATGTATTTCATTAAATAAATTAAAAAAATCTGGTTTATTAGTTTCACTTTTATGTATGTTTGTTTGTTTTGAAATTCGCGCAAAGCTACACGAGGGCTATCTGCGCCAGCCGTCTCTAATTTAGCAGTGTAAGGGAAGGCAGCTAATCATCACTACCCACCGCCAACTCTTGGGCTACTCTTTTACCAACGGATTGACCGTTACATTATAACGCCCTCAAGGCTGAAAGGACGAGCAAGTTTGGTGTGATGGGGATTCGAACCCGCGACCCTCAGATTACGAGCCGAGTGCCCTAACCATCTACGCCGGACCGTTTGAGCTGGTTATCAAATCTATGATATGGATTTATTGTTTGGGGTGAAACTTTCTTACTCCTCTTTCTTCGCTAATTTTTTGTTGCTAATATTTTAAGTATCCAGCTATATGTACGGTTTAACGTAGTTTCATTTAATAAAATAAAGTCTGTGCTACATGTTAATGCGATAATCTAATATTTTAACAACGTTTAACAGTGGCTATTATTGCACTTTTATTTATGTATATCCTTGGGAAAAACAACCTTGAAATGTGACGACAAAACACCAAACTCGATCTCTAGTTAATATTTATCGATCTGATTAACTGGGCTCTGGAAGTCCGGTTAATTATTTATAAAATATAATTAACTCCTGTAAAGGCCTAGATACTAGTAGGAAACTTTGTATGTCAGACAGTCAGGCGTGAATAGAAGCATAAACATCTTTTATAACTTGAAATACTACCTTCTACGTCGTTCCAGAAACAATTCAAGTTTTCTATTAAAGACACACCTCAAAGAGTGCTTTAAAAAAGCAAAAATAATATTACAACTAAATAGAAACTATTCAAATTGCACAACTGGAAAACCACATAAAGCACTTTGTTAGAGACCGAGTTCTTGCCAAAAAGCCATGCATAATATTTTTAAAGAAATTCGGTGAAAACAGGTAAACGTTAAGCCTTTTTAAAGTAAACGTTCAAGTAAGACAAGAAAAAAAAAAACGTCACTTTGAAGAATAACACGGAAGAGAGTTTTATTGTATTCTAACGTGCACGCGGTAAGTTTATGGACTCCCAACGTTAAAATCTGGGTTTAATTCCCCGTGGAAGAGAGAGTGCATATAGCCAATTTTGTGGCTTTTCGTTAAAACAATAAAACAAGCAAAGAAATTGTTCTTATACTTAATTGATGAAACTACATGTCAGAAAGAGGATACAGTAAATACGTATGAGCTACTTATTAACCTAAGATCGTGTAGTGACTCGATATGACCCGGACAAATCAACTGACACGTTTCCAGTATATCCTTATACAATATAACAACCCCTTTGTCCAATCAACATATCGTGGGAGTTCTAACGATATGTATATATATATATATACTTTGCGTCTGATATCATGTATCAAGTGAAATCTAGCATCTGTGACCAGAAACCAGAAATACTTGAACGGGATGGTCCTTACATCAGCCCACTCAATTCTTCCATTATGACCAGCACCAATCTCCTGGTCAGAAAAAATTCTGCAGACTGGAACTCGTTTATATACAGTATATGTGTATATATATTCTTTAAGAACGAATATTGGGATTGACCGTCACTTTATAATAACAACTAGCAAATCATGTTGTTACTTCTTGTTTCGTAAAGCAATTGTAGCGACTTTCATCACTGAGCTTTGCAGCTCTCTGCCGCAGGCAGACTGTTTGTCGTCGAGTGAATAATGCGCATGCGCGGTTTTTGGGGGGAAAAACATTCTAACTACGCATGCTTATGTAGCAGGTTCTCGGTCAGAAAGCGTAACGGTCGTACATACAAACAAGCAGAATAATAGTATAGATATTTATCGTTTATAAACACATAAGTCTAGTTGAGAATAATTGAAACTGTGTCACGTTAATACTTGAAATATTTTACAGTCTAATATGTTACTCTACTCGGATGTTTTATCTAAATTATGGAATTATATTTTTCTCAGTTTGCGACTGGAATTTTTAAACGGTTTTCGTGACACTAGCACACGATACAGAAAAATGTAATCTGTAACGTCCTGCTTGCGAGTGTTACAAAATGTTTTTATAATTAATTAATTTTATCTTCTTCCTTGATTATGTAGATTTGTCTCACCTGGCAGCAAAGGTGAACACATGACCCACTACGTGTATGTGTTAACATCCATCACCTACAGATGGCTGGCTCGATCACCGTAGTTTTTCCCATGGTAACAGGAAAATGTCCAATGGTGTACATGGGATATTTTGTTACAGGATTTTGGCCCAAGAAACGGAATATCTTTTAAAAGGGCCCCTGAAATATTCCACTTTATTTAAAGACATAAGAATGTTTGTTTGTTTGTTTATTTTCGATCAAAGCCACATTATGCTATCTGCTGAGTCCGCCGTGAGGAATCGAACCCCGGATTTAAGCGTAGTAAGTCCTTAGACTTAACGCTGTCCCACCGGGAGACAAAGACACAAATACTTAATTAGTTAAATGATCAATTATTACTTTGCACAGAGCAAGATTTGCAATTATAATCTGATGAGCTCATTAGAGATTTAATTACAATTTTTGCTTCATTAACAGGTATCCTCGGCTAGTAGTAATAAAATTAAAGTTTTTCCTTTTTTTCAATTTCCATGTTCCACTTTTTCAGCCAGCCTAGAATTTGTTGACTTAAAAGACTTGAACGAGTACTGTTAATGATTACTTTAACCTACCTCCCCCTACACACAAACATTTTTCATGCAGGTTTCTTAACCAACTACTTTAAATAACACTTCGTATTTCGTTTGTTTATCAAATTGTAATTGGAAAGGTTTTTAAGTTATACCAGTCAACATGTATATAAACACTTCGTATTTCGTTTGTTTATCAAATTGTAAGTTGGAAAGGTTTTTAAGGTATACCAGTCAACAGTATTTCGTTTGTTTATCAAATTGTAAGTTGTAAAGGTTTTTAAGGTATACCAGTCAACTTGTATATAAACACTTAGTATTTCGTTTGTTTATCAAATTGTAAGTTGTAAAGGTTTTTAAGTAATACCAGTCAACATGTATATAAACACTTCGTATTTCGTTTGTTTATCAAATTGTAAGTTGGAAAGGGTTTTAAGGTATACCAGTCAACATGTATATAAACACTTCGTATTTCGTTTGTTTATCAAATTGTAAGTTGAAAAGGGTTTTAAGGTATACCAGTCAACGTGTAAACTGCAAAAACGTATATAGAATCTGATTTTTTGGTGGAATGAACACAAATTAAGTTTTAAAACAGAAACTTAAACGTCGAACTCTCATTAAACCCGGTGTGATTCGAACCCACGGGTTTCTTTAATTTGTTAAAGCACTTTCCGACAAGGGAGGGGATGCGGACTTTCACCTCAAGAGAATCTTAAGGCTCCCTTCCAGAACAAAAACTAATATGTCTACATAGATTAAAATCGTTCTGACAAAATATAACTCACAGTTATTAGAAAGTCTTAATTATTTGTGCAGCCAGTATAACAAGCCTGAATTCTTTCTCTGATCTTGAGCCAGACATGGCCTAATGGTTAGCATACTCTGACTGTGATTCCGATGGTTTATGGTTCTCGGCCTGTTGCTACAACACCACGGATTGTGCTGTTGACTAGCAGTCTTCCATCTAGTTTAGAGGCCTGGCATGTACTGTTGGTTAGGGCGCTGATGGGATGAGAGTGCTGGTAATTCGGTTGGAGATCAAAGGAGTACCATTATTCAATGAGTGGGAGGTCATATGACCAGTGACGTCATAGGCGGCTAGTTGTTATAAATTGCCACTCATTTTGATGTGGTCTGTCTGAAATGAAATCCTTCTCCAGGTAGCTATATCAGCAGGGTTCCTCCTTTAAGTGTACGATTCGAAACCTAACTTAACAAAACATGTAAATAACGTGAAAGCCAAAATATGGCAAAGAGCCATCTGAGAAGCAAAGACAGAAAAAGTACTTGGTTTGGTTAGTTCTAATTAAGCACAAAGCTACACAATGGGCTATCTGTGCTCTGCCCACCACGGGTATAGAAAAAGTACTAAAATATATAGTAAATACATAGGTCCAGTAGCAATGTATGTCTCCACGACATGCATTAACGCTTCACAAACATAATCAACCAAAAGTTCAATACTTACTAGAGCGTATAAACTTTCAAGAACCACCAGTTCAACGTTCATACACAACTGTGAAAACATCCCTATGTTGTCAGACAGACTACTGAATGAATCAGTAGATTATTTTAAGAAAAAATAAACCACTAAATCATTTAAAGACCTTTATCAAACACGTCAAATAAACAGTTAAATCTAAGTTCTTTTTATCAACGGGCATCCAATACTGTGCAAACCAATGTTTAGTTACACTGTTAGTTTTGTGTTGAAAGAGTCATTTTTTTATGTCAGAATAGGATTAATGATGTATTTTTATGTACAACTATGGAACCGTTTGTAAGAACAAGATTTTCTGTTCGAACAGACGAAATAAGTGATATTTTTGTGACACAAATTGGAAAAACTCTGACTTCCAATCATGGCCATGGCTAGAAATGGGCCACTTGTGTGTGTAATAAACTAAGAACATTCGTGCAGACACTGCATATTTGTAAGTTAGTTCTTCACAAGTATTGGTATCATCGGATAAACAAAAGCACAAGAGCATTTAATATTAGTTGTTATTAAGGGAAGAAGAGGTCCAGTGTGCGCCTGGCCCTCCATTGTCTGTTGACCACAATTATATCCACACAGCTCGACTATGGACTACGATTTCTTCATTATGAACTCTGTTTTGACCTCCATTAACCACAATTATATCCACACAGCTCGACTCGAATGTGGACTACGATTTCTTCATTATGAACTCTGTTTTGACCTCCACTGACCACAATTATATCCACACAGCTCGACTCGACTGTGGACTACGATTTCTTCATTATGAACTCTGTTTTGACCTTTGACCTCCATTGCAAAATAACTTTACACACTATCCTCAATATCTTCGTTTTGCGTTATCTTTATGGTCACCTTTCTAAATAATAGCTTGATCTTCAGTATCCATGGCTTCAATAATATACAAGACGTATGATGAAGTATCAGGTTGTAATGAAAGTTCTGTCCGATTTTTGAGCCGAAAATGTTGAACAAGATTTAATTAAGTTCTATCTCTATCTTATGTTTAGTCATGCCCACATAAGTAATACACCTCTTTCACTTTCAGGATATAGAAACATTATTCATGAAAACGCTTTCAAACTGCCCTCATGTTTGATCCGACTAAAGAACACATTCGTCATATCATGCTCTACGTATTTCATAGAGGAGTCAACGCAAGTGCAGCAGCAATATCTATACAGCTCACTTATGGTGTCGATGCAGTAAGTGAAAGAACTTGTAGGAGGTGGTTTTCCCGTTTCAGAAATGGGGACTTCAGTTTAAAGGATGAGCCAAGAGAGGGTCGTCCAAGTGGACCGATTCAGAGGCACTGGGAGCAGCTGTTGCAGCAAATCCTGCCATTACAGTTAGGAATCTTAGCAGACAATTCAATGTTAGCCATATGACCGTCCATCGCGAATTGAAAAGGCTTGGAAAAGTGTCAAAGGTTGGAAAATGGGTCCCACACGACCTGTCTGTAGAGAATCGCCAACAGCGTGTCGATTGCTGTAAGGCATTGCATTCACGTCAGCACCAAGTGCCATTTTTGGACAGAGTTGTTACTGGGGATGAGAAATGGATCCTTTATCATAATGTTAAGCGCCGTCGTCAGTGACTTAGTCGGGGTGACAGGCTCGCCCAGCAGCCGAAAGGGGACTTGCATCCAAGGAAGATCATGTTGAGTGTATGGTGGGATGTGCAAGGAATTGTCCATTATGAAGTGTTAAACAATAAGCAGACAATCACAGCAGAGATTTACTGCCAACAACTGCAGTGTTTTAAAACAGCTTTGGACAAAAAACGCCCGTCCTTAGCAAACAGAAAAGGGGCCATTCTTCACCACGATAATGCACGTCCCCATACCCCACGAGTAACCAAGGATCTCCTACAGGAACTTGGCTGGGAAAAATTGCTTCACCCACCATATTCTCCCGACCTTGCTCCTTCTGACTATCATTTGTTTAGGAGTTTACAAAATCATTTGGATGGACTTACACTAACTTCAAGAGAGGAGGTCGAAAATGAGTTGATCTCTTATTTCGGGTCAAGACGTGTCATCCAAAAACTTGTTGACAGATGGAACAAGGTTATCGAAAGCAATGGAGAATATATTGATGATTAAATACATCTATAATCATCACTATTTTGTTTGTTTAAATTAATTTGAAAATCTGTCAGAACTTTAGTTACAGCCTGTTACAATTAATAATTTGTGTTTCGTCGAGTTCTTATAGTTTAATTATTTGTATAGCATACTTCATATGCTTATTCACATATTGGTTCAAAATACAAATTATTTAGTTCTGAAACGGGCTGTTTTCAATATAAATGTTTACATAAAGCATTCAAATAATAAACATTTTTGTGTGCAACTTATTAACTAAAATTAATACAGTATGTCCAAACGAAAATATACAGTATTACCGTCAACTTATTAACTAAAATTAATACAGTATGTCCAAACAAAAATATACAGTACTGCCGTCAACTTATTAACTAAAATTAATACAGTATGTCTAAACAAAAACACAGTATTGCCGTCAACTTATTAACTAAAATTAATACAGTATGTCCAAACAAAAATATACAGTATTGCCGTCAACTTATTAACTAAAATTAATACAGTATGTCCAAACGGTAATACACAGTATTGCCGTCAACTTATTAACTAAAATTAATACAGTATGTCCAAACAAAAATATACAGTATTGCCGTCAACTTATTAACTAAAATTAATACAGTATGTCCAAACGGTAATATACAGTACTGCCGTCAACTTATTAACTAAAATTAATACAGTATGTCCAAACGGTAATACACAGTATTGCCGTCAACTTATTAACTAAAATTAATACAGTATGTCCAAACGGAAATACACAGTATTGCCGTCAACTTATTAACTAAAATTAATACAGTATGTCCAAACGGTAATACACAGTATTGCCGTCAACTTGTATTCAATCTATTGTGACCTCTGTAGCCCTATTTTCATTCTGAAGTCCTGTTGCATCTGATTTTACCCACATGTCATGAAACTCTGTATATTTAAGTATTATCAAAACAGTTTTTTTTTAAATATATAAGACATACTAACTAAATGAAACGATAATGTTTAACATTTATCTCTATATCATCGTATAACTTGTATTATTAATGCGTAAAACTGTATGATTTGTCTTTAGGCCAATTCCAATTACACTTTCCAAAACAGGTTTTTCCCATTACATAAATAACATTGACAAAGTGAATTAAACGTTTTGTCAACACGGTAACATTTGAACACATACCAAAGCATTCTCTGTTTTTGTTTTTTTTACAAAATGCTTTAGATTTTCTGTAGAGCATTTACATTCGCTTTGAAGTAAAAAAAGCCTTGACCGTTAAGACATCCGGTCAGCATAGCCTTTTCCGCTATGACATAGAAAGAACTCACGCCCTAGGTTTAGCATTTTCCCAACTTTCAGTGGAACATTTTTCGTATAATTAATTTGGTTAAAAATCAGAAGAAATACCGATTCTCTTCACGCTTTGATGATAATAATGTAAAGATCTGGTAAGTGACACGAGACATTGTTTCCAAGTGTATAGTACATCTCAGGAAAATTGGTTCATCAGAATTAGAAGTGGGGAAAAGTATGTTATATTTGTCGTAGACATTTTGTTTGTTTGTTTTGAATTTCGTGCAAAGCTACACGAGGGCTATCTGCGCTAGCCGTCCCTAATTTAGCCGTGTAAGACTAGAGGGAAGGCAGCTAGTCATCACCACCCACCGCCAACTCTTGGGCTACTCTTTTACCAACGAATAGTGGGATTGACCGTCACATTATAACGCCCCCACGGCTGAAAGGGAGAGCATGTTTGGTGGGATCGGGATTCGAACCCGCGACCCTTAGATCACGAGTCGAGTGTCCTAACCACCTGGCCATGCCGGGCAGCGGGCACGAGTATGTGACTTTAGTATTAGTTCCTTTTACGAGGTTCAGAACGATCCTTGTAATAGAAGAGTAGGAAATATAAAATAGTTATACACAATGGGCTATCTGTGCTCTGCCCACCACGGGTATCGAAACCCGCATTCTAGCGTTGTAAGTCCGCAGACATACCGCTGTGCCACTGAGGGGATTCAGTATTGGTGCCTTTATTGCACTTTTAATGCTTATTATGTTAAGAAGAAAAAATTGAATTACAATTTCCTATTGTTACAAACGAGTTTTTATTTCACACGTACAATGAACGGGTACTCCAGCTAGTAGTTTATATAATACTTATCTGTTACGTTGATCAGTTCTTATCTTCTTTAAATTATTTTTTAATGACCTTCATACAACTTTTTCTATGTTATGTAGAGACGTAAACCACATTCGTTATTCGCGTTATTTTATGAAACCATTTATTATTTCCTTACGTTAAATATTTTTCACATTTTCAATAAACGCGGAGTTTGGAGGAAACCGAATATGTTGGTTTAATATGTAAGTAAGATCACATAATTTTGATTTACTTTATAAACGAAAAGTACCAGTTTAGTGTAGAAATCTTGCATCTCTGTATAGCACTTAAAGTACTGAGTTTATGCAAATTAAAAGAAAAAAGTTTTATGACGAAAATAGGTTACGTTAATTAGAAATTAATAATTAACTTTTGTCTAACCAGTAACGTCCGGATTTTGTTTGGCACTGAATATTGACCTTAATGCTCAGAAAAACTAGTTTATTGTAACATACTCAATTTTTATTTATTAGATTTTTTATTTTAATTACTTTACTTTTAAAGTTTAAGCTTCTATCCACATCTTGGAAAAAAAAAGGAAAAAAAAGATCCAGTTTATTAATCCCACTGCAATTTAATCGTGTTTCGATGATCCGTGGTTGTGTATTTTTCTAAAAATTAGCCCCCTGGTGGCTCATTAGAAAATTTTAAGTATTTTCATACTACAATCGAGTGTCAGTACTCGTGGTGGTGATAGAGGAAAGATAGCCTATTGTATAGCTTTGCGCTTAGAAACAAACAAAATCTTAAAGTTAAATTAATACCGGGCTGCAGTGCCCCCTTTTGACGAGAATGAAGAGATTCATAGCAATAGGTATTTGTCGACGGGTTCATTACCACGAGAGAGAGAGCCATGACCTAATTGCAATGTGACAGGATGTAAATAACCAAGCCTATTTTTACTGCCAGTCTTTATGCCTAAAGATGAATTCTGTACATTGACAAAAGGATATTGAGGCGACAGGTGAAGCAGGATCCGAGTATTTTTACATGATCTCTACTCTATGTTCTCCAACACGATCACTGCTATGTTGGTAACTATTAATCATTACTAAATTATAAACCTTACTTGTGGGATTAGCCACAGCACCTTATAGCTATAGCAATACCTAGTTCCAAGGTAAGGCTGAAACTGTATCCAAGGTAAGGTTGAAACTGTATCTAAGGTAAGTCTGAAACTGTATCCAAGGTAAGGTTGAAACTGTATCTAAGGTAAGTCTGAAACTGTATCCAAGGTAAGGTTGAAACTGTATCTAAGGTAAGTCTGAAACTGTATCTAAGGTAAGTCTGAAACTGTATCCAAGGTAAGGTTGAAACTGTATCTAAGGTAAGTCTGAAACTGTACACAAGGTAAGGCCGAAACTGTATCTAAGGTAAGGCCGAAACTGTATCCAAGGTAAGGCCGAAACTGTATCCAAGGTAAGGCTGAAACTGTATCTAAGGTAAGGCTGAAACTGTATCTAAGGTAAGGCTGAAACTGTATCCAAGGTAAGGCTGAAACTGTATCTAAGGTAAGGCTGAAACTGTATCTAAGGTAAGGCTGAAACTGTATACAAGGTAAGGCTGAAACTGTATACAAGGTAAGTCTGCAACTGTATCTAAGGTAAGTCTGAAACTGTATCTAAGGTAAGTCTGAAACTGTATCCAAGGTAAGGCTGAAACTGTATCCAAGGTAAGTCTGAAACTGTATCCAAGGTAAGTCTGAAACTGTATCCAAGGTAAGGCTGAAACTGTATCCAAAGTAAGGCTGAAACTGTATCTAAGGTAAGGCTGAAACTGTATACAAGGTAAGGCTGAAACTGTCTGTATAAATCAATACCCAGTTTCTTCTTTCAGTCTCCGAAACATCTGCAACAGATTCAGGAAACATTAAACTATAATCTTAAGTTTAGATTTTTAGCCAAAATGTATTTAACCTCGAATGTACTTTTGTTAGCTGGAGGGTTTGCATTAAATCCCTTACTGCAAATATCTTATAATAGCTTGTTAATCCATTGACGTCAGGTTTCAATACCCAATACCGGCGTTTCCTTTTAAGGCTTGTCCCCCAGTAATTCAACCGTAAACTTACAGACTTATATCTCTAGAATCCGGGGTTCGATTCCCCCCGCGGTGAACACAGTAGGTAACCTAATGTGGTTTTTGCTCTAAAAATAATTTAACCAAACTATCAAGGCGCTCCCCTCAGTGGCTCAACGGAAAGTCTAAAACCTCACAACGTTAAAATTCGGGTTTGGACACCCGCAGTGGGCATAATACAGAGAACCCTTTGTGTAGCTTTGTGCTCAATAACAGTAGTGGAACAATAAGGATACCACAAACTATCAAAAATATTCACAGATTTTTCAATGTAAATGGCCCCTTGTACACCTGCCACAGTATTATTATATGTATTTAACTGATTTCTTTCAAAGGCAACACCAACAATTCTCACAGTATACCAGTTAAGCCTTAGCAAATTATTTTAAAATAAGTTTCTCAAGGAGAAACGCCTGCTGCAAAACCGTGTCAAAGATTCATGCACGTGAATTAAGCTTAACTTACCATTTTCTGGGATAAAACCACCTGATAAGTTCAAAAAGTTTCCTTCCAAACTATACAGAGCGAGGACAACCGATTGAATAATGTTGTAGTCGTTCAGGATATATAGAAAGTCAAAAGTACGTTTTTTTTATTTTGAAGATTTGGGAAATTACTGGTAACAGTAGAAGAAATTGTGAAATCTTGATGTAATACACATTTATTGTAAATTAATATTAACCTACAGCCGACGCAAGCTATGTATTTCGAAACTGAAAAGCAATCTGGTGATCAGTGTAGTTAAACTAAATATTAACTTGTGTACTTAGATCGAAACTGAAAAGCAATTTGATGATCAGTATAGTTAAACTAAATATTAACTTATGTACTTAGATCGAAACTGAAAAGCAATCTGGTGATCAGTGTAGTTAAACTAAATATTAACTTATATGCTTAGATCGAATCTGAAAAGCAATCTGGTGATCAGTATAGTTAAACTAAATATTAACTTATATGCTTAGATCGAATCTGAAAAGCAATCTGGTGATTAGTATAGTTAAGCTAAATATTAACTTATGTACTTAGATCGAATCTGAAAAGCAATCTGGTGATTAGTATAGTTAAACTAAATATTAACTTATGTACTTAGATCGAATCTGAAAAGCAATCTGGTGATTAGTATAGTTAAACTAAATATTAACTTATGTACTTAGATCGAATCTGAAAAGCAATCTGGTGATTAGTATAGTTAAACTAAATATTAACTTATGTACTTAGATCGAAACTGAAAAGCAATCTGGTGATCAGTATAGTTAACTTCGTATACTATTTCTTTTAAAAATTAGAATGCATTATTTCATCAAATATTAACGATAATATCGGCCGTAATCCCAACAGCACAACATTTGTTTTTTACTCGAGAACTGTTAACAAACTGCTTAGCTTAATTTGTTTAATGAAGTATATATATTGATAATTGTACATTATTCTTATGCTCTTCGTGTAAAACGATACCAACAATAATATCATAGTTTAATTTTTCACTATTTCTCACGTGACCAATATTCAGTTCCACAGTGCGCAGTGAGAGGGTGAATAATTCTATTGAGTGCTGCTGGGGAAAGATAGTTTTGTATAATATTGTCAGAAGGCGTCCCAGAACTTGGAATCGACCGATGTTTGTTTGTAATTAAGGACAAAGATACAAAATGTATGCAGACATGCCGCTGTGCCATTGGGGGAGGGGGGTGTCTAATGCGAATTTTGTTTGGATCACAAATGCACGCAACGTATTAATTAACACAAGTTCAAAATTTAATGCATTTTTTCAGCCATCCCGGTGGCACAGTGATAAGTCTTGGCGCTTATAACGCTAAAAATTGGTTTGGATACCCGCAGATGGCAAAGCACGGATAGCCCATTGTGTATTTGCGTACTTATCAACAAACAAACAGAGCTTTTAAGGCTAAAGTATACCTTACCCCCCCCCCCCAAAAAAAAAAATTTTTAGGCTAAAATATAGTTATTGCATCCAAACCACGTAAACAAAGCTTTTTAGGCTAAAGAATACCTAGTTCCTCCAAAAACCTAATTTACGAAAGTTAACATTTGAGAGCCACAGCCAATAACCTAACAGAAATTGTTTCAGGTCACAGTATCCGTTACTGAGGTATAATTAGAAACTGTAACAAAGAACTTAACTCACTCTAAATGAAGTTGAATAGCACTGCGTTTTTCATTAGCTAAAAGTAAGGTACAGTTCTCCACTTCAAACCAGTGTTTTTAGGATAGAGTGTGACGTAATTATAACCTTAAAAACAACATATCGTCACCGTCATTGATGTTACAATTCAGATGTGGTTGTTTTTTGTGGTTTCTTTTATTAAAAAAACAACATACGGGAACTAGAATTCATGCGCTATCTCGTGTTGGTATCTGGTCCCCTCCTATTACCTGGTATCTATACAGTTCAGTGACCGGTTATAGTTTTAAAAAAAGTGTTAGATCGCTCCTACTCATGTTCTAAGGCTAAATAAAGATTCTTTTCAGTTCATGTACTTTTTTACCTAACTTCACTGGAAACCTTACAATACCATGGTTTTCCCTCACATATCCCCCAACTACTCACATTAATATTCCCTCATATATCCCCCAACTACTCACATTAATATTCCCTCACATATCCCCCAACTACTCACATTCATATTCCCTCACATATCCCCCAACTACTCGCATTAATATTTCCTCACATATTCCCCAATTACTCACATTAGTATTTCCTCACATATCCCCCAATTACTCACATTAATATTTCCTCAGATATCCCCCAATTACTCACATTAGTATTTTCTCACATATTCCCCAATAGATACTTTACTATTTCCTCGGATATTCCTTTACTAATCACATTAATATTCCTCACATGTTCCGTCGTTAGTCACATTAATATTCCATTCTATATTCCTTCATTACTCATATTAGTACCCCTTCATATATTTATTCATTAGTTAAATTAATATTCCACTAATCCCACTATTATTTCATTAGTGTAGAAATATGTGAGGATATATTAATGTGACTAGTGAAGGAATACTAATGTGACTAATGAAGGAATATGTGAGGAGATATTAATGTGACTAGTGCAGAAATATGTGAGGATATATTAATGTGACTTTAATGTGACTTGTGAGGAGATATACTAATGTGACTAATGAAGGAATATTTCTTCACTAGTTACATTAATATCTCCTCACATATTTCTGCACTAGTCACATTAATATCTCCTCACATATTCCTTCATTAGTCACATTAGTATTCCAACGAATTGAGAAATTCCAAATATGTTAGTTAATTCTGA
This sequence comes from Limulus polyphemus, assembly GCF_000517525.1. Classification (NCBI taxonomy): domain Eukaryota; kingdom Metazoa; phylum Arthropoda; class Merostomata; order Xiphosura; family Limulidae; genus Limulus; species Limulus polyphemus. Next base: position 235,177 of record NW_013667264.1, on the reverse strand, counting down.
GAGGGCAATGATTTCAAAATCTATTTCATTCATTTAGGACAAACGTAACTGGTCATCTCAGTGTTGCCTTAGGGCACTGATGAGTCTTGAAGGAAAACACGACGTTTCACGTTTCGTTTGGTTGAAGTTTTGGGAGCATCCGAATCATTCCTATTAAATGACATCGACGTTTCACGTTCAAAGTATGTCAGACAACAGGTACAATAGTGCTCTTACCAAATCACTATTCAAGCTAATGAAAAACTTCCACGTTGATGTTTTCTTCTTATATATACAAACACACGCAATGCTTTAATCGACACGCATGCAAAATTTATTTATTTTTAACCTATAGTATATATTTATTTCATACAAGTCCGGGAACTTTAACATCTAAGCAGCTTCCGGCCCGAAAAAGATAAAACAACAACAAAACTTTGAAATATACTGATAATCAAAGAGAAGCCCATTTTGAGTTTCCCAGTCCATGATAAAAATTGCTTTCATTATCTCAGTTATTTTATGATCCGCTACGTATAAAAAGGAAAGTGTTAACTAAAACAACTCGTCACGCTGTAAACAAAAAACAACTCGTCATGCTGTAAACAAAAACAAATCGTTACGCTGTAAACAAAAACAACTCGTCATGCTGTAAACAAAAAACAAATCGTTACGCTGTAAACAAAAACAATTCGTCACGCTGTTAACATAAAACAACTCTTCATGCTGTAAACAAAACAACTCGTCACGCTGTAAACAAAAATAACTCGTCACACTGTAAACAAAAAACAACTCGTCATGCTGTAAACAAAAAAAAACAACTCGTCACGCTGTAAACAAAAATAACTCGTCACACTGTAAACAAAAAACAACTCGTCACGCTGTAAACAAAAACAACTCGTCATGCTGTAAACCAAAAAAAACAACTCGTCATGCCGTAACTAAAAAACAACTCGTCATGCTGTAAACAAAAAACAACTCCCATGTTGTAACCAAAAACAACTAGCCACGCTGTAAACAAAAACAACTCGTCATGCTGTAAACAAAAACAACTCGTCATGCTGTAAACAAAAACAACTCGTCATGCTGTAAACAAAAACAACTCATCATGCTGTAACCAAAAAACAACTCGCCACGCTGTAAACAAAAAACAACTCGTCATGCTGTAAACAAAAAACAACTCGTCATGCTGTAAACAAAAAACAACTCGTCATGCTGTAAACAAAAAAACAACTCGTCATGCTGTAAACAAAAAAACAACTCGCCACGCTGTAAACAAAAAACAACTCGTCATGAAAACCAACGTTCTTTTAAATTAATTAAATTCAATTTAGTTCAAGTTTTCATAGGAAAACTACAAGGTCTACATTCTTAAAGAGCTTCCAGAAACCGGGCTACGGTCCGGAAGGTCCAACATTCATGCCATGATGTCCCTGAACGCGCTCTTCTCTTACAGCTGTGGCCGCGTTATAAAGTGACAGCCAATCCGATTATTTAGCTCAAACAGCCGAACAAAGCCCCTTGTGGCGGCAAGTACTGCTGGCTGGCCGCCTTTCTTCTAGTAGGTAGTTCAAAATTAGTGAAGATAAACCTGAAATTTAGATGTTTTGACTTAATAGTTTCACTCATATATATCGTTCGATTTGAAAATATCAAATGCAATGCTCTTTTATCATTTTGTTTGGTATGTAATGTACTTTTAACACAAAGAGTAAACGCCCACCTTTGTACCTATGAAAACAACAACGCCCTCTGCAGTGTCAACTTGCGTTATTAAATGAGAATTTAGAAAATGTAAAATGTCTGTTTCCTTTAAGGTGCCTCCCAATGGCACAGCGGTATGTCTGCGGACTTACAACGCTAGAAACCGGGTTTCGATACCCGTGGAGAACAGAGCACAGATAGCCCATTGTGTAGCTTTGTGCTTAAGTACAAACAAACAAACAATCCTTTGCATGGCAGGCGTTAGGTAAACAAATGAAAAAAAAAACTTTTCCACAATTGATGTGTGTGTGTTAAGTATACTTTGCATCATTAACATCCTACTTAATTCTTAAAATAGTTCTGTACCTCAGGATTTTCCATTTAAATTCCTGACTAGCCTCACACACTTTATTTTTCTGTTATTATTGAAGACAATCGATTACGACAGCAAAATGGTGATAGTTTTTTTTTTTTTTCAAACCCTGACATGATGCGCTTGTAAAACGCCTTTGTATAATTAACGTACTATTATTGTCTGTGTTTTCTTAAAGGCTCCACACTTTAAATGGCGAACTGTTTTGTTGTAGTGGTGATTTTTCTAGTTACTTACATTAGTAGTTAAAGCTTTAAATGATTGTTACCGTAGTAGCGCTGCAAGAACTAAAATCATTACGAAAACATCTTAGACATGACTCTTACTACAATAAAACATCTTAGATACGACTCTTACTACAAGAAAACATCTTAGACATGACTCTTACTACAATAAAACATCTCAGACATGACTCTTACTACAATAAAACATCTTAGACATGACTCTTACTACAATAAAACATCTTATATACGACTCTTACTACAATAAAACATCTTATATACGACTCTTA
>NW_013667264.1:228381-231610 GCF_000517525.1 Limulus polyphemus | reverse complement strand
TGACTCTTACTAGAAGAAAACATCTTAGACATGACTCTTACTACAAGAAAACATCTTAGATACGACTCTTACTACAAGAAAACTTCTTAGACATGACTCATTACAAGAAAACATCTCAGACATGACTCTTACTACAAGAAAACATCTTAGACATGACTCTTACCACAAGAAAACATCTTAGATACGACTCTTACTACAAGAAAACATCTTAGATACGACTCTTACTACAAGAAAACATCTTAGATACGACTCTTACTACAATAAAACATCTTAGACATGACTCTTACTACAAGAAAACATCTCAGACATGACTCTTACTACAAGAAAACATCTCAGACATGACTCTTACTATAAGAAAACATCTTAGACATGACTCTTACTGTAAGAAAACATCTTAGATACGACTCTTACTACAAGAAAGCATCTCAGACATGACTCTTACTACAAGAAAACATCTTAGACATGACTCGCAAACCACTATAATACATCTTAGATACGACTCTTACTACAAGAAAACATCTTAGATACGACTCTTACTACAAGAAAACGTCTTAGACATGACTCTTACTACAAGAAAACATCTTAGATACGACTCTTACTACAAGAAAACATCTCAGACATGACTCTTACTACAAGAAAACATCTTAGATACGACTCTTACTACAAGAAAACATCTTAGATACGACTCTTACTACGAGAAAGCATCTTAGACATGACTCTTACTACAATAAAACATCTTAGACATGACTCTTACTACAATAAAACATCTTAGACATGACTCTCAAACCACAATAAAACATCTTAGACATGACTATTACTACAAGGAAACATCTTAGACATGACTCTTACTACAATAAAACATCTTAGACATGACTCTCAAACCACAATAAAACATCTTAGACATGACTCTCAAACCACAATAAAACATCTCAGACATGACTCTTACTACAATAAAACATCTTAGACATGACTCTTACTACAATAAAACATCTTAGACATGACTCTTACTACAATAAAACATCTTAGACATGACTCTTACTACAAGAAAACATTTTAGACATGACTCTTCCTACAAGAAAACATCTTACATACGACTCTTACTAGAAGAAAACATCTTAGACATGACTCTTACTACAAGAAAACCTCTTAGACATGACTCATTACAAGAAAACCTCTTAGACATGACTCATTACAAGAAAACATCTCAGACATGACTCATTACAAGAAAACATCTCAGACATGACTCTTACTATAAGAAAACATCTCAGACATGACTCTTACTATAAGAAAACATCTTAGACATGACTTACTACAAGAAAACATCTTAGATACGACTCTTACTACAAGAAAGCATCTCAGACATGACTCTTACTACAATAAAACATCTTAGACGTGACTCTTACTACAATAAAACATCTTAGACATGACTTGCAAACCACTATAATACATCTTAGATACGACTCTCAAACCACGAGAAAAAGTCTAAGATACGACTCTTACTACAAGAAAACATCTTAGATACGACTCTTACTACAAGAAAACGTCTCAGACATGACTCTTACTATAAGAAAACATCTTAGACATGACTCTTACTACAAGAAAACATCTTAGATACGACTCTTACTACGAGAAAGCATCTTAGACATGACTCTTACTACAAGAAAACATCTCAGACATGACTCTTACTACACGAAAACATCTCAGACATGACTCTTACTATAAGAAAACATCTTAGACATGACTCTTACTACAAGAAAACATCTTAGATGCGACTCTTACTACAAGAAAGCATCTCAGACATGACTCTTACTACAATAAAACATCTTAGACATGACTCTTACTACAATAAAACATCTTAGATACGACTCTTACTACAAGAAAACATCTTAGACATGACTCTTACTACAAGAAAACATCTTAGACATGACTCGCAAACCACTATAATACATCTTAGATACGACTCTCAAACCACGAGAAAAAGTCTTAGATACGATTCTTAATACAAGAAAACATCTTAGATACGACTATTACTACAAGAAAACATCTTAGACATGACTCTTACTACAAGAAAACATCTTAGATATGACTCTCAAACCACGAGAAAACGTCTTAGATACGACTCTTACCACAAGAAAACAGCTTTGATATGAGTCTCACCACAAGTTGGTCCATGATGTTTTATTCTCTCGTGATGCTCTCCCATCTAAAGGTTCTACAGTGAACGCTCAGAATTTACTTGATCATTTTATTGAACTCAAAAAGTGTACAGATGCTGATAGACCTCAATTTATTATGATTTATAAAACTTGGTCGAAATCAAATCTTTTTTATAGCTTTCCTGGTTATTCTGTCGATCGTTTCAAATACTGTGATTAAGCTGGTCTTCGTTTCTTGTGTTTGTTGTTTCCTATTTGACAGAATATCAATTTTTACCTAATTAGTGCATCTAATCTGGAGGGGGTCTTTCTGCAATGCTATTGTTTCTGTGCACAATCCTTGTGTTTCCAGTAATAGTGGACAGTTACTTGGGATGGTCCGAACATTGGCTTCTATGTCCATATATGTGTGGATTTTTATTCACATCGCTCCATGTGGGATTATGATTATGTTGATGCTAAAGTTAATAAAATGAACGATGTTATCGCTTCCTATAGCATGGTTATTCCCATTGATGGTGTACACATTCTAGAACATGGAAACGTAGCCCAATTAGACTTGTATTTTAACTAAGTGTCCCTAACATACCTTCCCTGACTCATCTGAAGTGATTGATATCTTTATGAAGCAGTTCAATGCAGTTCTTACTCCCACAAATTCGCTTGTGTTAATTGGAAGCTATGTGGCTGAGAAGTATAATCTAATCTCAGGTCTCTGATTCCAGTTCTTTCAAATGTTGGTTATTTGGGTATATTTTCATTGATGTCATATATTACTCTACTTTTTATCCACATAATCGTAATAAAAAGCTTCGTCGACGTATTCCTTTGTGAGATGTTAAATGTAATCACTTGTAGTCATTCGATGTAGATGCCATTTCTCCCACTGTAGAAGATTCACAGAAGACCTCACGAAAATCTGTTCAATCTATCATAATAATACTCAATTCTTATCTGTCCTGAAAATGTGCGCGCATCTTAATATTTAATCGCGAATGAGCGTGAGCTTACGTTCAACGGATGTAAACAAAAGACAGATGTTTGTTTGTTTGTTTTGAATTTCGCGCAAAGCT
>NW_013667264.1:227188-228371 GCF_000517525.1 Limulus polyphemus | reverse complement strand
CTTGGGCTACTCTTTTACCAACGGATAGTGGGATTAACCGTCACATTATGACGCCCCCACGGCTGAAAGGGCGAGCATGTTTGGTGTGACGGGGATTCGAACCAGCGACCCTCAGTTTGTGAGTCGAGCGCCCTAACCACCTGGCCATGCCGGGGCCCTAACCACCTGGCCAAAGACAGATGTAAATATACTTTAGTAGACATTTGGTACAACAACATATTAAAAGCTTATCAAAGATTTTAAAAAGGTCTAACGTTAGGTCGTAGAATATTATTATATGTTTGTTTATTGATAGTATTAAGTACGGTAAAGCTTAGCCTCAACTAAACTTAAAAAAAAACGTACACAAATAACTGTTAATTTACCTCTTTATCGAATATCATCCGTACTTAATAAAGGCTTAACTAATATTAGGCCTAAGACAAGTGGACTTGTATATTTCGGCGTCTGCGATTAGTATTATTTTGTATTATCCTAGAAATCCGGTATTTAAAGAAGAACTGTTGAAATAAGGATACTAATTTCACCGCAGATGTTTTGCAGTTCTCTGCTAGTATGTACATTAAAGTTTACACTTAAGGACAAGTCAGCAGATGGCGCTAGTTAAAGTTGAACAAATGAGATGTATTTCAATGGTCGTCAACAAACTTGCTGGAAGCAAAGTTGTTCTTCTTTGAATAATGGTTTTTATCTTCCATTTGTCCCAAAAAATGTATGGACTTTATAATATTAGCCCAACTATTGGTGATGTAAACTATAGATATAACGTCATGATTTTACTAACTATTTCACTCCTTATAGGCTCTTTTCTTCTTTCCGTAGATGAATGATTCCTCCAGTTAGCCACGTGAAACTGATAGTAAAACTTAACTTTGTTTATATCTTACTGTTTTCTGGATCATAGTGGATATTTTTGTTGCTGAACTAGTAAACATTATTTTGTTGTTTCGTTTTATAAAGTTCTTATTTCTTGACTCTTTCACTGCCATGTGCAATAAACAGTTTGTACCACCACGATTAGAGGGTATTCCCATTCAAACTTCTCAAAGTTTACCAATTTTAAATTTCTAATACGTAATGAAATATTAGAACGTGTCTTTTTGTGTTATTTGTGTGTGTGTGTGTGTGTGTGTGTGTGTGTGTGTGTGTGTAGAATAAACGAGGCATTGAGTAGGTTTAAGTA
>NW_013667264.1:222167-226188 GCF_000517525.1 Limulus polyphemus | reverse complement strand
TGTGTGTGTGTGTGTGTGTGTGTGTGTGTGTGTGTGTGTGAATAAACGAGGCATTGAGAGGTTTAAGTAGCATCATAACATTAAATTCACATGGTCCCTTGTGGCCATCTTGGTTTGCAGTGGGGATGTCATGTTTACTATAACTGTTTTATCCGTGCTGATGGAAGAATCCGTTGTACTTAAATATCTGGTCATGATGGTAGACCTGGAAGGGAAGATGGAAGAATCCGTTGTACTTAAATATCTGGTCATGATGGTAGACCTGGAAGGGAAGATGGAAGAATCCGTTGTACTTAAATATCTGGTCATGATGGTAGACCTGGAAGGGAAGATGGAAGAATCCGTTGTACTTAAATATCTGGTCATGATGGTAGACCTGGAAGGGAAGGGGTTGATAAGGTTGCGAAACTGTCTATTTGTTGTTGTTTTTTAGTTTCATTATTTCTTCTTTTAAATAACAGGACTGTAAACCGGTGGGACAACAAACTAGGATTAAAATCACACCATCTAAAAGGTTAATGGCAGCCTGACGTTTCGACCACCAACGGCAGTCGTTCTCAAGGGTCTGAAAATATGTGGCATTACATTTAAAGAACAGGATGGCGTTTAACAAATTCAGGTCCAATTCTTGTTAATAGAGGTTTTCAAATGAGACCCAAAACTCGAACGCTTTCGAAAGCGCTCGAGTATTAGGTCTCGTTTGAAAACCATTACAACTTCTGTATGTGATCCTGTGTGCTAACTTCTTGATCAGAATCTTGTTAGTAGAAATACCAGCCAACACTCTCTTGCTCAATTGTACAAGCACTTATGGCCACTTAAGGACGAGCCAGCAGATGGCGCTAGCTGAAGATCAATAGAAGAGATATTGTGATTTTAAAGTTAAAGAAAGAATTGAAAATAAAGTTAAAATCACACTTTAAATAGTTCTCATTATTAAAGTATGTTCTACAAAAAAAAGTTCACGTTCTCTTGTTCTAGGCCTCTGGTGGCTCATTTGTAAGCCTGGGGTCTTATAACGTCAGATATCGGATTGGAAATCCGCTCCTGATAGAGCATAAATAAACCATTGTGTAGCTCTTTGCTTATCAACGATCTATTGGTGTAACTGTTGAATAGGTATAAATAGAGGAAAAATTTCTTTAAAATTATCAAACAAACAACAGTTTATATATCGGCTGAACTAACCTAGTTAATTTTCGGCCTCACCTTAAGAATGAGTAAAATAAACTCTTTTATATGGAAGCTTTATATGGAATTATGAAAATAATTTGAATATATGATGACTCTCATCTAGGGCGTGCTACAGTAGACCTGATTTATTCGGCATTCTTCAACTGTGTTCTCTCACTCGTGTCAGCGGCTTTCCTGTAGTAGATCTAACGTAACCTTCCTTGCAAGTACAGGTAAATAAATAAACTCCATTTTATATTTTCATGGCAAAAATACGAACTTTATATCTGAATAAATACCGCAACCAAAAACCTGGTGTAAGAATGCATCTCATTTTTTACATACTGTACGAAATGGGAGAGGAGTGTGTGTGTTTTATTAACATGTTTTTTGTTTCTTATAGAACAAAGCCATATTGGACTATCTGCTTTGTCCACCGGGGTGAATTGAACCCCGGATTTTAGCGTTGTATGTCCATAGACTTACCGCTAGATGCAAACAGTGTTTACCGATACATGAGAAGTTTATAAAGAGTGGACACCAATGTCAAAACTAGCATAATAAACCTTGATGCCAAACTACAATTTTTTTTATTTACTAGAAAATTACAAATTATCTTTTAAAGTGTTAGTGATATACTTCAAAAACCAAAATTAGTAGCATCATTATAGCTTCCAATATCTGCCACTAGAGGTCGTAATGGCCATCTCTATATGATTTCCTGGTGGTCTAATTTGTATATATATAGTGCCTTAGTTAACACGTTTCCTTTCTTTAAATCTTGGTAATTATACTTCCCTATTGTCAATAGGATTTTGGTGAAACTTCAAGAATTTGTTTGAATCAATGAAACACACTCAAGATGTTGTTAACTATTTCATTTAGTTTAGTTAACTATATTATTATTTTTACTAAGCTTTATTAATACTAACAAGTGTTTTCTACTTACATGTAAATGCTGCTCATTAGATATATTATATTTAAAACACCACTAACTTGAGTTTTAATATTAGTAATAGATTCCCCACGTTTAGGGGAAATTGGTTGTTTAAACAGAAATTGTAAAAAAAACTGTCTGAAGTTTAGTAAATAACCTTCAGACTTTAAGTTACTGTTCTACTAAATTTAAAAGCAAGCGCCAACTTTTTTTTTTCAATGTCATTCAAGACATAACTAGAACGATTTACATTGTCAGCATCAGGTTGTTTAATTATTTATTTATTTAATTATTTATTTATCGTTGTTGTTGTAATATTAATAAATCAAACGCCCATGCAAGACTGACGGTTTAAAGATTTTGATAAAACTCCGTTGTTTAATTCCGGCCCGGCATGGCCAGGTGGTTAGGGAGCTCGACTCGCAATCTGCGGGTTCCAATCCCCGTCCTACCAAACATGCTCGCCCTTTCAGCAGTGGGGGCGTTATAATGTTACGGTCAATCCCACTATTCGTTGGTAAAAGAGTAGCCCAAAAGTTGGCGGTGGGTGGTGATGACTAGCTGCCGTCCCTCTAGTCTTACACTGCTAAATTGGGGACGGCTAGCGCAGACAGCCCTCGTGTAGCTTTGCGCGAAATTAAAAAAACAAACAAACTTACACTGACTGCTAAATTAGGGACGGCTAGCGCAGATAGCCCTTGTGTAACTTTGCGCGAAATTTAAAAAACAATTGTTTAATTTCAAAATTGAATAACTTTTTTTGACCGTTATGATATTGTTTAGAATGATAAAGTTGGAAAATTTGAATTTTACAATTTAGGTAATACATTTATTAATTGTTTATATTTGTTCAGACACCTTAAATTAAATTTATTTATAGAACATTTAAATTTTCTGCACTCTGAACATCTCGAAAATAAGTTATAAGTTTGAACACTTGAAAAGGTACTTAATCACACTGTACAAATATCTGTAAATAATAGAATTTTCTAGTAATCAGTATTTGAAATCAAATTTAATATCCATAAATTAACCCCCCCCCCCAAGAAAAAGGTAAACCGTCCAAGTTGAAATTCAAGCAGATGAGTGAGGTCACGATACGATACGGTCCCTTTCACTAACCTGCTAAAATTGAGAAGCCAATTTGAAGAGTCATGGAACTCAACAATGCTTTAATTCTCTCTCACAATCATAAACCACGCGCCAACAATTGTAAACATCTTTAATGAACGTTTTGGAATTACACACATTCCATATTCAGCAAATCCTACTGATACTAAACGTTGTTCAATTCTTTATCATCATTGATTTGCTGACGATTGGAATGTGTAACTCCAAAACGTTCATTAAAGATGTTTACTATTGTTGGCACGGTTCTACTATTCATTATTTGACATAGTTACACAATGGGCTATCTGCCAAACAACTGGTATCAAAACCCACATAGTTACACAGTGGGCTATCTGCCAAACTGGTATCAAAACCCACATAGTTACACAATGGGTTATCTGCCAAACAACTGGTATCAAAACCCGGTTTCTAGGTTCTTATGTTTGAAGTTAAGCACATAGTTACACAATGGGTTATCTGCCAAACAACTGGTATCAAAACCCGGTTTCTAGGGTTGTAAGTCCGCAGACATATCGCTGTGCCACTGGTGGGGGGGGGGGCCTTTATGGATACACTGCAAGTGGGAAGTGGAATACTCCACAAAGCTGATGTTAACTATACAGTTAAGATAATTTTTCTACGTTTTTAAGTTCGAATCTAATATTTATATATATAGTTTTGTTGCTAAGCAACAAATAGCAATAAATAACTATCAGAACTATATATATAGGAAAATGAGGAAAAATACACACATTTCATAATTAAAAAAACACCTTCATCCTCCATACAGAACTTACGAAA
>NW_013667264.1:219211-221301 GCF_000517525.1 Limulus polyphemus | reverse complement strand
CCCGGTTTCTAGGTTCTTATGTTTGAAGTTAAGCACATAGTCACACAATGGGTTATCTGCCAAACAACTGGTATCAAAACCCGGTTTCTAGGGTTGTAAGACCGCAGCCCTATCGCTGGGCCCCCGGGGGGGGGGGGGCGTTTATGGATACACTGTAAGTGGGAAGTGGAATACTCCACAAAGCTGATGTTAACAATACAGTTAAGATAATTTTTCTGCGTTTTTAAGTTCGAATCTAATATTTATATATATAGTTTTGTTGCTAAGCAACAAATAGCGATAAATAACTACCAGAACTATAAAAATCCACATATTTCATAATAAAAAAAACCACCTTCATCCTCCATACAGAACTTACGAAACTAACATATACAACCTCTGTAAAAAACACCTTCATCCTCCATACAGAACTTACGAAACTAATATATACAACCTCTGTTTTTAACATTCGTATATGCGTTATTGCCAAAATACAAGCTTTTGGACTTCACTCATTCCAAGCCCCCAAGTGGCTGAGCAGTAAGTCTGAAGATTCATAACGCTAAAAGCCATGTTTCGATTCCTGTGGTGTGTATAGCACAGGTAGCCCATTGTGCCTGAAGTTTCGTGTAAACACGCGTTTAACAAGCGAAGTACGAAAATCAGTAGAATAAATCACCACTTACAAGAGTAGAGAAATCTACTGTGGTAATCGTCTACTGTTGTTAGAAAACTCATGTAGAGACAAAGTACAACAGCGAACTCTAGAAACAATGAAGAACAGAGAACTCGATAAATTATGAATCCTGAATGTGGCAGTTTCCATTTAATGCGCGCAATCTAAGGGTCGAAGGTTCGAATCCCCCGTCCCACCAAACATGCTCGCCACTTCAGCCGTGGGGGCGTCGTAATGTGACGGTCAATCCCACTATTTGTTGGTAAAAGAGTAGCCAAAGAGTTAGCAGTGGGTGGTGATGACTACCTGCCATTCCTCTAGTCTTATACAGCTAATTTAAGGACGGCTAGCGCAGATAGCCCTCGTGTGGCTTTGCACAAAATTCAAAACAAACAATTTAATGCACTATAAGTTCCATAAATTATTTTCCAATTGTTGTTTGCTTGCTTGTTTGTTTGTAATTAAGCACAAAGTTACACAATGTGCTATCTGTGCTTTGCCAAAACTCGGTTTCTAGCATTGTAAGTCCGAAGACATACCGCTGTGCCTCTGGGTTTTTTTCAATTAATGCGCATTAGTAAAACACCGGATTTTTTTCAATGATGGAAGTTGAAATTCTTCAGGGCGAAAAAACGAAAGTACTTGAGTTGATTATAAAACTACCCTATGACATATTCAACACTGCATTCATTACTATAATACAGGTTTCAGTAAAATAGTAATACTGTTCTTTCTGTAGCGGCTTGTAAAACTATAATTAATAATATTAAGGCTGGATATACTGTTATAAATATGCACATTGTTTACTCTAATAAAACGAAGATTTCTGACTAGTATAAAATGGAGAATTTCTGACTAGTATAATGGTGCTTAAATGGCTTCTACATTTTGCGATTGCTTGAATGGCTTCGAAGAGTTATGTTGGTAGCGAAGAACATTTTAAAGGGTGGGAAATCTCGACTTTCAAGAGTCAACTTAAAAATATCTCTACAACCTTCGTAAGAGTTTATTTAGTAGCTGTGCATAGATTTTGGTGCAGCATATGTAGCCGTTTTTGCTATAGGCTTCGGTGCTTGAATGGCTTCGAAGAGAAACTTGGCCAGTAGCGATGAAAACACTGATAAAATATCTCCTTCACTTTCAAGAATCAACATGAAAATAGTACTAAAACCTACTCAGGTGTTTTTTAGTAGGTATGCCCAAGTTTGAATAAAATATTCATAATCGTTTTTTTCTGTAGACTTGTGAAACAAAAATAACCATTATAATATGAAGAACCCAACAATTTATAAGCTGTACTAACCTTGTTAGTTTTGGCCTCACATTACATATAAATAACCTATAACTCTATAGTCCAACACATAGACCAACATATGTATAATAACTCTATGGTCCAACACACGTATAATAACCCTATGGTTCAACACTAACACCA
>NW_013667264.1:216624-218503 GCF_000517525.1 Limulus polyphemus | reverse complement strand
AGTATTTAAGTATTTTTAATAAATTTATTGTGCCGAAACTTTCCCGTAGGCTATGCCTGAGTCAGTGTTTTCAGTAGATCATCCCAGATAAATTGTTGCTTACTATGGCCCGATTCTATATCAGTAATGATAATCTTGACTTGCCAGCAGCTTACACGTATTTTGACTTTGGTTTTGACTCTTACCTAATCTCGAACCAATTTCCATTAACAAAACAGGTGGTTTGGTTGATAATAGTTTTTAAATGGTGATATCAAGTAATGTCCTTGCTTCATCTGCGTTTACCAGGATCTCCATCTTATATTCAGTCTGGATGACATGGTTCTACAAAGTGAGAAGGCTCTGCAACTACCCCTGGCACTTCTAACCATCCTAAAAGAAGAGCATATTCAGTGGTTCAAGTAAACCAGTGGTGAATGGTTTCTTATGTTTATCCCTTCCCCCCATCCCCCGAAAAAAAAAGACCATGACTATGTAAGTCATCATTTTATACAACAGTTTTTCTCACAGATGGTCGGAATTAAAACTAAAAATTAACCCATTTCACTCAGAATTTTTCCAGTTTCTTACAAGTTAGTCCACTCCAATCCAATGGTTATGTGGTAATTTAAGGATAAACCGATCACACGGTTACATCATATTTGTAAAAAAATTAAGGTTTTGAAGACCTAGAATGTAGAAGGACAGGAGTAGTTGTTGTTGTTGCAGATGGAACAAAATAGAGAGAAATGGCATTGTTACGACAGCGGAACTCACGTGACGCTGGAAGCATGCGCGCTGGAGTTTCTAGAAGGATCATGACTGTTCCTGGCAACTCTAATCTTTTCTAGGCGCCCCCTGTTTTAGAGGGCAAATAAAGCGTATATATGATTGCAGATAGACAGATAATTGAGTCAAGTGAGCGGTAGTGACGGTAAGTAAAGTGCGTGAATCGTTGTGAATTATAGCGTGTGTTTAAGTTAAAGTGACCGTTGAACTTCTGTGTATTGCAAAGTTGTATTGAGAAAGAATAAACTAATTTTATTTAAGAAAAGACTTGTATCGCTGAAGTTCCTCGAGAAGAATTTATAGCGGAAATTAACAAACAAACAGATACGTAACAGCATACTATAAAGTTCAAATAAAAATAACATTTTCTGTAAATAAACAAAAATGGCTGATCATTTGCTGTTGTGTTGTGATGAAATTCAAATCTATATATAAAACTCAAAATCTCTGTTTGTTTGTTTGCTTGCTTGTTTGTCCGCCGCGTTCACTGCGCACGTCACACTTCCCTCACGTGAAGGTGCGCAAAATGACAATTTTGGTTGATATACGCGTCTATCGTCTGCTAGCCGAACCGGTAATTTTATCGTTAACATATACATTACACGCAGACTTGACATTTTTTGATAAGTTTGAGTTAACATTTAACTTAGAATATAGCATTATAAGCCTATTTAGTTATAGATCATGAACTATATATCTACTAATACATCATATATTTAACCTCACACACACACACACACAAATGTATGCAGAATTATAATGTCGTGTGTGAAAAAGTAAACAGTAGGCCTAACCTATAAAGTAAATTTATGCCGTCTGCCATAAAATAGACCATGTGAAAAGAGTGAGGCTTAAGTTATAATACTTATTGTGTACAATGAGATTAAAGTCAAGTTAGCGAATGTATTTTATTAAACTTTTTTTCTCCAGGTGGTTCTATACCTGGAAGTGTTTTTTTTTCTTTTGATACATTATAAGGTACAATATTGCATTTTGTTTGTAGTATATTTCATACATCAATGTCATAATGTGAATACAGGATCACGTTCATAAAAATATATTAAATTTACCTTAAAATAAATTGAACATAATATTACATAAATATTTATGT
>NW_013667264.1:211170-215683 GCF_000517525.1 Limulus polyphemus | reverse complement strand
TGTGTATATCTTTGAAAAATTCTACAAATTAGAAATATTCATAATACAAAAAACCCAACTTCAAAAATATGAATGACAAATACATATTACTACTTATTTTTTTTCTGTTTAATCTGTGCTCAGAAATATCAAGTACATTCTACTCAGAACAATAGGGTATAAAACTACTTTTATGGACCTTCAAATGTATACCAAGTTAAGAGAAACTACGATCTGAAACCTTTGCACTTTTTTAGCATACTCAGTAGTGGGGCTTTTCTCCCAGTGGACCCTCTTTCGTGCCCCACTACTGAAGGAAAAATTTGCCTTTCACAAAGGGATGAAAATGAATGTTTTATGAATAAACAAAAGGACAACTGACTTACAGTTTGGGTCGGAACTAGATGACACTGTGCTAATGTTTTGTATGATGTGACATTTGTATGAAAATTCCTTTAAAATGCATTGGGTGAAATAGCCTATTAATAATAGACAACAAAAGGAAATTACTTTATTTTCTCATGTAACACATTTGATATTTAATTGTTTAACTTATTTTGTTGAAGTGAGAAAAATTTGTAGAACCATTGTTCTGGTAAAGTTTAGTAATCCCATCAACAGAATGGACTGGAATGAACACTTGCCATACATGATGCTGGCATATAGAGCAATGAAGCGGGGATTTAATGTTTGAGTGAGAAATACGAAGTTAGTTTAACATTAATAGAAATACAAATAACT
Organism: Limulus polyphemus; assembly: GCF_000517525.1. NCBI lineage: Eukaryota > Metazoa > Arthropoda > Merostomata > Xiphosura > Limulidae > Limulus > Limulus polyphemus. The sequence goes on along the minus strand of NW_013667264.1, from coordinate 214,963 downwards.
TTCATTTCTACAAGCATATTCTTGGTACCCATTTTATCAAACATTAAACAGGAGATTATAATTGAAGTGTGTGTGTTTTCACTTTAACCAAAACAACACAACTTAGTGAACATTTGACTGTTGAAATTAGGTCCTTGATCTGTTTGAATTTTTCTATGTTATCCAGTTTTCTGCTCTTTACACCAATCATGGACTGTACTAATGTATTGACCAAATAGGTCCACTTCGTGAAATAATTCATAATGAGTATTTGTAGATGACCTCTCACTGTCTCTGGAAGTGGACCGGCAATATTCAGGGCTATCCTCTGTACAGGAATTCCAACAGTTTTTTGTTGGAGTTTACCTTGTTTCGGATAGTTCTTTCTCTGAGTGGCACACATGGTACAATAATCCACACCATAACTGAACTCCTAGACCTGAATGTGACCAGAAGAACTGTTATCTAATATTAGCATATGTGATGGTAAGGGCATCAAGTTCTGGAGAATTTCTTGTCATAGAGTTCTGGGATCGCAGTTGGAGAACTATGACCTGGTGTATTATATCGACAATACAGCATACCTTCCCACACTCGTAACTAACACAGGTTACATGCATTAATGCTGTATTATTGCTAATTGGATTTTGCCTTGCCTCATAGCAAAAACCACCCACACTAAGTTGGAATCTTTCAGTTTTTTACCTGCAGCTCCTGCAGAGTTAATATTAGCATCTATCCACCAGTGTAATTGCCTATTTCATGGCTTGTCTTTGTTATAGTGGAAATGGTTTTAATTCTCACACGGTGTTCAGGAGACAAGGTCTCATTGTGTGGCAAGATAGTTCATTTACGTTTCCATGCTGTGAGCTGAAGTGATGTACCATGATAAAGTCATATTCTTTCAACATTGGGATGCAACATACTACCATCCCTTCCAGATTTTTAAAATTCATTAGCCACCTCAGCAAAGCATGATCCACCTGGCAGTTGAACCTCCTACCATATAAGTTGTTCATGACAACTCATCATAAAGCCTCACTTGACTATAGGTGTCATCATGAGCTATTGTCAATGCTGCAGGATATGTTTCACATCAGAAACCCTCACCATGACATGGTTCAGACTGTCTGTGGATGTCCTATATATCTCTCATACTGGGAAAACAGCTCTAACTGGTGGAGGTTATCCACCAGTAGCATGTCCAATCCTTGGCTAGTCGTCAGTGGTGATCTTGGCCTCACCAGATTTCAATCTATGTTCAAGACCCCAGACATCTTCTTAGTGTTGAGAAGGCACAAGGTTTAATCCACTGATATGGATGTTCCAGACATTGGCAGATCTTCCTGAGTGTATAGTTCTAAGCCAATTGATATCAGGAACCTTTTCAGCATATGTGAAAGTCCTATGTCCAGGAGAGGACTTCTCCTAGACTCAACACTACTCTCTCTCCAGCAGTAAACTCATCTTCTTGGTCATAATGAGTACTTCTACTTTACGAAGAAGCCATTCTTTAAGTCAGAAACGTCCATTTAATTAAGCTTGTTCAAATACAAGAGATCAAACATGAACCATTATGTAAATTACCAAAAACTGAAAATTCTGTAATAAGTCTTGCTTTCTACTTTTTGATATTCTCAGGTTCACTGATATCCTCACAAGTATTAGATAGGTCTACCTTATAACAGCAAGAATGAACAGGATATTTTCAGAATAAGATGAATTTGAAAATTCAACTGAGTTTTAACTTTCATGAAAAATAAACAGAATGGACATTTTGTAAAAAAAAAACAATATTTATTAAAAAACCCAAAACAGTGGCGTACTAGCACCAGACACTGGACATAAGCAGCTCCCAGTCTCTTAATGCAGGTCTCTGTTAAACCAAATAAAACCAGGTTCCAATCTGGCAAGAAACCTCACATGCCTTCCTTATGATAACATCACTACGTGAGTGGCCATTCTTTCATAGAATCATTCAGTTGTAATATAAGTCCATCATCCACTTGTACAGCAAAGTACATTGCCGTTTCTGACCCAGATTTTATACAATTTCCCCTTGGGTAGAGTAGATATTATGTTCTATGACGTACAAAACAGAAAATAATGAAATGATTTTAATGTTTTTGTGGCCCACATGTTCATGCCAAAACTGCATATGTATACAAAGTGAAAACATATATATAAAAATCCCACATTACTAAAGCTAGTGTAAAACATGATATACCCACATATCACAACTCAACTGATACCCTACAAATGTATAGATTTATACCTCTTAAATGAGAAGCTTCTTCAATAAAACACCAAATTACTTTTTACAATCATTTCACCATATTCCTAATGTTTTTTTATGTAACAGGGAGTAAAGGGGGGGGGGGTATAAATATATGCAAATAAAACATAAAAACGTGATCATGAAAGTATAAAATATTGCAATAAAAAAAATTAAGGTGCAAATAATGATACTTTTGTTATCATGGTCCAGAGTATTTGTTTACTTTATGGAAAGCTACACGAGAGCCATCTGCGCTAGCAGTCCCTAAGTTTGAATTGATAGATTAAAGGAAAAACAGTCAACAATATCCACCTCCAATTCAGATAGACATTACAAGTATTATTTATTTTAAATACCTGAAATACTTAATGGCGTTTACATGCAGTTTACCAACTCGAAGAAATTTACAAGAACACAAGGAATTGAGACAAAGACTTCATATGCTAACAAAAAGTTATTACATATTCACTCTTTGGTATTACAAAAGACATGCTTCAAAATTACTAATTTCACATCAACTTGGTTATATATATATATATATAATAAAAAAGTATAAAGTTCCTAGAACAACCAAACATCTGAAGCAAGGCCTAACGCGGGAACTGTTTGTTCCACATCTAAAGAGTGAATAGATGCTTCTGCTCGCGCTGGCTCTCTCCTTGAGGCTAACCAATGTGGACTGACGCCCGACTGTTTACTCACCGGATGCTCTTTGACGTCAACATCCTGAATTTTGTCGCTGGTTATCTTTCAAGTTTCCGCTGGCCTCATTAGAAGCTTGTCCTTTCTCAGAAATTTGATACACTTTCCTTCGTTCTCTTGATAGGTAGTTTAGCTTTTAAGTAAACATTAGGCCTAAAAAAGCATCAGAGTTCAGAAAGTTTACATAAAGGCTAACTGTGTGTCAGAGTTCAATTATATCAGAGTTTGTTTATGTCTTTTTATAACTAACCACTAACTTTTAGTTTTTATAGTAGCTATTTATAACTCGAGATGTCTGTAACAGATGTATTGCAAATAAAATCACGTTGGACCATTCAATATTAATTCACTCTAAATGTGATTTGCCCTAAGTGTGTAACGTTAACTCTGCCTCCATAATTACTCGGTTCAGAAAACCAAGAACGTTAACATTTAGGTAAAAACATTTACACAAAATATATATTGTAAAAGTAACAAAACAAAACGTTTATTGAAACGATCCAGTAGAAAGTATAAAGGCAGTAGTGTTACAATTTACTGGGCAGATTACAACAAATATGCTATAAATGAAACATTTTTTCTTTTATACAGAATTTAGGCCCGGCATGGCCAGGTGGTTAGGGCGTTTGACTCGCAATCTGCGGGTTCGAATCCCCGTCACACCAAACATGCTCGTCCTTTCAGCCGTTATAATGTGACGGTCAATCCCACTATTCGTTGGTAAAAGATTAGCCCAAGAGTTGTCGGTGATGACTAGCTGCCTTCCCTCTAGTTTTACACTGCTAAATTAAGGACAGCTAGCGCAGATAGCCCAAGTGTAGCTTTGCGCGAAAT
>NW_013667264.1:206358-210170 GCF_000517525.1 Limulus polyphemus | reverse complement strand
AGTATCTTTGTACCAAATCCCACGTAAACTGACTAAAATTCGGCGAAGTAATTGTCAAAAAACAAAACAAACCTAAAATTATGCTTTTTGTAACATCTTGACCCCTTATAATTAGAAAAACTGGGCAAGTCCAACATTTTTGTTTGTCAGTGTGTGTTGCCTGTAGAAAAGTATCTTTGTACCCAATTCCATGCAAATTAGTCCAAACAAGGCTAAGTAATTGACCAAAGCCCCTAAAAATGTATATATTTAACATTTTGACCCCCTAATTTTTGTACGAAATCCCATGTAAGTTGGCCGAAGTACGGCGAAGTAATTGACCGAAACCTCCAAAATTATGCTTTTTTGTTAGCTCTGTCCCCCTAAAAGACTTAAAATGGCCAAATCCAGTTTTTTTGTATATCAATGTGTTGGACACATGAAAATTTATGTTTGTGCCAATTTTCATCTTGATTGCTGCAAATATGACCGCACAAGAGCCCAAAATATACATTGTTGAGTTGTTTTACCTTTGACCCCATAAACTCCATAAAAAGGCCTAAGTAAAAAAAAAATGAAAGATGTCTGGGCGTATTGGATCAAGGTATAACTGATGATGACAAAACCTTGTCGAAACGTTGTACATTTGCTGTTATGTTAAACTTATATTAAAGTTTTTCTTCATTACCCATTCAAGCCGTCTCCAGCCATTATTAGTCTCAAAGTGGGTTCCTCGTCATCGAAGTATAACTCTAACAAGTTTCAAGTCAATCCGCCGAGAAATGAAGGAATAGTGGTCGATTGAAAAGTGTTTGGAAGAAGAAAGAAACGATAGAAAAACAGTGCCACTCTGCGGAGACATAATAATTAAGAGAAATATCCCAGTTTCTGTGTTAAAATATAACGGTTAGGAAGATTTTTTAGAACATTGGTGTTTTGTTTGCAGTTTTATGGTTTTTCTTCTTTGAACCCTGTATTAGGAACCTTGTAACTGACAAAATCGTGGACCTACAAAAAGCTTGTTGCATAAATAACTTCGAAAAATATGGATTCCATCGGTAATTCTAGGGTTAAAATAAATGTTTGTTTTTTAAAATGTAGAATAATTATACATGGACTTTTCTCTACGTTAAAATACTTTTATACGCGAGCTTTCGGCCATCTTACCGGAGCCGTCAGCGGGCAACAATGTACTGAACAATACAAATTAGTTTAAATCTTTAACAATTAATAATATTTTCGTCATAATTTCTATATGGTTAATAATTAGACATCTGTTTTAAAGCAGTGTTTACGTGTTATTAAGCACAAATCTACGTAATTTGAGGGTCGCGGGTTCGAATCCCCGTCATACCAAACATGCTCGCCCTTTCAGCCGTGGTGGCGTTATAATGTGACGGTCAATCCCACTATTCGTTGGTAAAAGAGTAGCCCAAGAGTTGGCGGTAGGTGGTGATGACTAGCTGCCTTCCCTCTAGTCTTACACTGCTAAATTAGGGACGGCTAGTGCAGATAGCCCTCGTGTAGCTTTGCGCGAAATTCATAACAATCAACAATCGTATTTTAAAATGTTATTAGAACAGTTACTCGGCCATGCCTGGGGATTAGATGTGGTAATTCAATTAGAGCATAACTTCATTTGTTAGGAAAGTTGATTTTATACGAGTATTCGTTTTTAAATATCCATTCAACTAGAGAATTGATACAAAAAATAATTAGTTTTTCAAGTTACGGCGCTTATCTAATCATAAAATGGCTTGAAGTGTGGCCATGGTTTACGGATTAATTTAACATTCTAAAATTCGGTAAAAGCATTACCTTCGAAACTACAGTCAGACGCATGAAAGCAAAACGTCAAGCCACCTCTCTAGACAAAATCTTGCAAGATAAGCTTCCATTAACCCTTACGAGCTTTGGTGGACATCATTGTTATTCTGTTCTCCCTCCCCCGTGGCTTGGCGGTAAATCTGAAGGCAGATAGCCCAGTTAGGGCACTCGACTCGTAATATTTTACAGTCACGGCAGTTTTTTAAAACCTAACAGTTAACTAAAAACGAGGAAGGTTTGTAAGTTCTTCAAATCCCTATAGAAAACACTAGAGTATGTGGTGCTGTGAAGAAATCAGGTCTAAAAATTTAAAATCCCCGGTATTCAAAAATGGCCGTACAGAAAAATAACTAAACTAAGTTACAGAAACTGCTTATTTATCACGCGCATTGTAAACGCACGTGCTAAGTAGAACTTGTAATTGTTTGTGTTATATAATCATAATCTCTTCTAAATAGTAAAGACTTCTACTACAAGTAAAAAAAGACAATATTTGGCACACTTTTAATAAAAATCTAAAAAGAATCTACCTATACAATAAAATACATTAACACAAAAATTGAGGGTTACACACTGTACACGTGTTAAGTATAACTTGAAATTGTTTGTGTTATATAATCATAATCTCTTCTAAATAGTAAAGACTTCTACTACAAGTAAAAAAGAAGTCAATATTTGGCACAGTTTTAATACAGGCAATTTTCAAATAGTTGATAAAAACCTTAAAAGAATCTTCCTATACATTAACACAAAAACTGAGGGTTACACACTGTATAAGTGATGATAAAGTTATATATACAGATTTGAAAGTGTCTTATAATAACTTGAAACATAAAAATATACGTATAAAAACAAACTTCGAAATACAACTTTTTTAGTCAACGGTTAATTAGATATAATACACACATGAACAACGACAAATTACATACCGTACAAATACGGTAAAAAAAAAAAAAGGTTAGAAGTGATTGTGGCAAGTAGCACGTAAAAATCGTAGAATTTGTTAACATGTGCATAATATTCCCGGTATCTGGTGTTCTCTTTTTCTAAAACTGTACGACATATTAATGACGGAAACATCAACCGTTCTATGGACAAAGCTAAGCTGTATTCAAACGTGCCAAAGTCTGTCTAATTCTCCATTGAACTGACTAATAAACTGGGAACATGTTTTAAATATATATATAAGAAATATATATTCTGCTTGATAATTTAACAACTGTATTGTAAATAGCAACAACTCTGTTGTGTGTGTGTGTGTATTTGTAACTATTTGAGCCTTGGTACACATATCTTTAAAACTGGAAACATCCAGTAGACGGACAACAAAAACTGAACCACAAGTATCGTATTCGTCACATGTTTCAGTATTCGTCATTTACAAACAATAATAATACTCAAGGTACCAATAATTTACAAACTTCTTATTATCTGATGATTACACATATTTCATTTAATTCAAATAATCCAGATTATATTCAACAAACAGAAATTTCACTGTGGCAGAGACTAGAATTAAGAAAATATTTTCCCGGGGAAAAACAAAAAAGCATACGAGTTTTGAGGTATTTTATAGTGCTTTCCCTGTAGTTTACAACTTTATAATATAAACTTATGAACTAAAGTCACGAGTGATCAGACTTAGATACACCTGTCACGAAAAATGGTTTAATGTGAATAAATATACGTTTTATTTTTGTTAGTCATTAGAAAATAAAATAATAATTGCACGTGGACTTAAAAAAGCATACACCAAGTACTGGAATGTTCATAGAACAATACGCATGGACGTTATGTCTAATATTTAAATGACTTTTAATCCATAACAGCATGAACATTTCGGAAATTAGCTTGTTCGTTACATAAACAATATGATAATTTATAATGGCTGGAGACGGCTTGAATGGGTAATGAAGAAAAGCTTTAATATAAGTTTAACATAACACCTGATGATGACAAAACCTTGTCGAAACGTTGTACATTTGCTGTTATGTTAAACTTATATT